>NW_026779670.1:0-49627 GCF_030144855.1 Hypanus sabinus
CGCCCTCCTCCTGTCACTCATCACCACCCCCCCAACCTCCTCCTGTCACACATCACCGTCCCTCCCCACCCTCCTCCTGTCACACATCACCGTCCCTCCTCTCCCTCCTCCTGTCACTCATCGCCGTCCCTCCTCGCCCCTCCTCCTGTCACTCATCGCTGTCCCTCATCGCCCTCCTCCTGTCACTCATCGCCGTCCCTCCCCACCCTCCTCCTGTCACTCATCGCCGTCCCTCCCCACCCTCCTCCTGTCACTCATCACAGTCCCTCCTCGCCCTCCTCCTGTCACTCATCACCGTCCCTCCTCCCCTCCTGTCACTCATCACCGTCCCTCCTCACCCTCCTCCTGTCACTCATCACCACCCCCCCAACCTCCTCCTGTCACTCATCACCGTCACTCCCCACCCCTCCTCCTTTCACTCACCACCGTCCCTCCCCACCCTCCTCCTGTCACTCATCACCGTCCCTCCTCTCCCTCCTCCTGTCACTCATCGCCGTCCCTACTCGCCCTCCTCCTGTCACTCATCGCCGTCCCTCATCGCCCTCCTCCTGTCACTCATCGCCGTCTCTCCCCACCCTCCTCCTGTCACTCATCACCGTCCCTCCCCACCCTCCTCCTGTCACTCATCACAGTCCCTCCTCGCCCTCCTCCTGTCACTCATCACCGTCCCTCCTCACCCTCCTCCTGTCACTCATCACCCATCCCTCCTCGCCCTCCTCCTGTCACTCATCACCGTCCCTCCTCTCCCTCCTCCTGTCACTCATCACCACCCCCCCAACCTCCTCCTTTCACTCATCACCGTCCCTCCCCACCCTCCTCCTGTCACACATCACCGTCCCTCCTCTCCTCCTCCTGTCACTCATCGCCGTCCCTCCTCGCCCTCCTCCTGTCACTCATCGCTGTCCCTCATCGCCCTCCTCCTGTCACTCATCGCCGTCCCTCCCCACCCTCCTCCTGTCACTCATCACCGTCCCTCCCCACCCTCCTCCTGTCACTCATCACAGTCCCTCCTCGCCCTCCTCCTGTCACTCATCACCGTCCCTCCTCACCTCCTGTCACTCATCACCGTCCCTCCTCACCCTCCTCCTGTCACTCATCACCACCCCCCCAACCTCCTCCTGTCACTCATCACCGTCACTCCCCACCCTCCTCCTTTCACTCACCACCGTCCCTCCCCACCCTCCTCCTGTCACTCATCACCGTCCCTCCTCTCCCTCCTCCTGTCACTCATCGCCGTCCCTACTCGCCCTCCTCCTGTCACTCATCGCCGTCCCTCATCGCCCTCCTCCTGTCACTCATCGCCGTCTCTCCCCACCCTCCTCCTGTCACTCATCACCGTCCCTCCCCACCCTCCTCCTGTCACTCATCACAGTCCCTCCTCGCCCTCCTCCTGTCACTCATCACCGTCCCTCCTCACCCTCCTCCTGTCACTCATCACCATCCCTCCTCGCCCTCCTCCTGTCACTCATCACCGTCCCTCCTTGCCCTCCTCCTGTCACTCATCGCCGTCCCACCTCGCCCTCTTCCTGTCACTCGCCATCCCTCCTCGCCCTCCTCCTGTCACTCATCGCTGTCCCTCATTGCCCTCCTCCTGTCACTCATCGCCGTCCCTCCCCACCCTCCTCCTGTCACTCATCACCGTCCCTCCCCACCCTCCTCCTGTCACTCATCACAGTCCCTCCTCGCCCTCCTCCTGTCACTCATCAACGTCCCTCCTCGCCCTCCTCCTGTCACTCATCACCGTCCCTCCTCACCCTCCTCCTGTCACTCATCACCGTCCCTCCTCACCCTCCTCCTGTCACTCATCACCGTCCCTCCCCACCCTCCTCCTTTCACTCATCACCGTCCCTCCCCACCCCTCCTCCTATCACTCATCACCGTCCCTCCCCACCCTGCTCCTGTCACTCATCACCGTCCCTCCCCACCCTCCTCCTGTCACTCATCACCGTCCCTCCCCACCCTCCTCCTGTCAGTCATCACCGTCCCTCCCCACCCTCCTGTCACTCATCACCGTCCCTCCTCACCCTCCTCCTGTCACTCATCACCGTCCCTCCCCACCATCCTCCTGTCACTCATCACCATCCCTCCCCACCCTCCTCCTGTCACTGATCACCATCCCTCCCCCACCCTCCTCCTGTCACTCCATCACCGTCCCTCCTCGCCCTCCTCCTGTCACTCATCACCGTCCCTCCTCGCCCTCCTCCTGTCACTCATCACCACCCCCCCCCAACCTCCTCCTGTCACTCATCACCGTCCCTCCCCACCCTCCTCCTTTCACTCACCACCGTCCCTCCCCACCCTCCTCCTGTCACTCATCACCGTCCCTCCTCGCCCTCCTCCTGTCACTCATCGCCGTCCCTCATCACCCTCCTCCTGTCACTCATCGCCGTCTCTCCCCACCCTCCTCCTGTCACTCATCACAGTCCCTCCCCACCCTCCTCCTGTCACTCATCACAGTCCCTCGTCGCCCTCCTCCTGTCACTCATCACCGTCCCTCCTCACCCTCCTGCTGTCACTCATCACCGTCCCTCCTCACCCTCCTCCTGTAACTCATCACCACCCCCCCAACCTCCTCCTGTCACTCATCACCGTCCCTCCTCTCTTTCCTCCTGTCACTCATCGCCGTCCCTCCTCGCCTCTTCCTGTCACTCGCCATCCCTCCTCGCCCTCCTCCTGTTACTCATCGCTGTCCCTCATCGCCCTCCTCCTGTCACTCATCGCCGTCCCTCCCCACCCTCCTCCTGTCACTCATCAGTCCCTCCTCGCCCTCCTCCTGTCACTCATCACCGTCCCTCCTCACCCTCCTCCTGTCACTCATCACCGGTCCCTCCTCACCCTCCTCCTGTCACTCATCACCGTCCCTCCTCACCCTCCTCCTGTCACTCATCACCGTCCCTCCTCACCCTCCTCCTGTCACTCATCGTCCCTACCCACCCTCCTCCTTTCACTCATCACCGTCCCTCCCCACCCTCCTCCTATCACTCATCACCGTCCCTCCCCACCCTCCTCCTGTCACTCATCACCGTCCCCTCCCCACCCTCCTCCTGTCACTCATCACAGTCCCTCCTCGCCCTCCTCCTGTCACTCATCACCGTCCCTCTCTCGCCCTGCTCCTGTCACTCATCACCGTCCCTCCTCGCCCTGCTCCTGTCACTCATCACCGTCCCTCCTCACCCTCCTGTCACTCATCACCGTCCCTCCTCACCCTCCTGTCACTCATCACCGTCCCTCCCCCACCCTCCTCCTGTCACTCATCACCGTCCCTCCTCACCCTCCTCCTGTCACTCATCACCGTCCCTCCTCACCCTCCTCCTGTCACTCATCACCGTCCCTCCCCACCCTCCTCCTTTCACTCATCACCGTCCCTCCCCACCCTCCTCCTGTCACTCATCACCGTCCCTCCCCACCCTCCTCCTGTCACTCATCACCGTCCCTCCCCACCCTCCTGTCACTCATCACCGTCCCTCCTCACCCTCCTCCTGTCACTCCTCACCGTCCGTCCCCACCATCCTCCTGTCACTCATCACCGTCCCTTCCCACCCTCCTCCTGTCACTCATCACCGTCCCTCCCCACCCTCCTGTCACTCATCACCGTCCCTCCTCACCCTCCTCCTGTCACTCATCACCGTCCCTCCCCACCATCCTCCTCTCACTCCTCACCGTCCCTCCTCGCCCTCCTCCTGTCACTCATCACCGTCCCACCCTGCCCTCCTCCTGTCACTCCCTCACCGTCCCTCCCCACCCTCCTCTTGTCACTCATCACCTTCCCCTCCCCACCCTCCTCCTGTCACTCATTACCGTCCCTCCTCACCCTCCTCCTGTCACTCATCACCGACCCTCCCCACCCTCCTCCTGTCACTCATCACCGTCCCTCCCCAACCTCCTCCTGTCACTCATCACCGTCCCTCCCCACCCTCCTCCTGTCACTCATCACCGTCCCTCCCCACCCTCCTCCTGTCACTCATCACCGTCCCTCCCCACCCTCCTCCTGTCACTCATCACCGTCCCTCCTCGCCCTCCTCCTGTCACTCATCACCGTCCCTCCTCACCCTCCTCCTGTCACTCATCACCACCCCCCAACCTCCTCCTGTCACTCATCACCGTCCCTCCTCACCCTCCTCCTGTCACTCATCACCACCCCCCCAACCTCCTCCTGTCACTCATCACCGTCACTCCCCACCCTCCTCCTTTCACTCACCACCGTCCCTCCCCACCCTCCTCCTGTCACTCATCACCGTCCCTCCTCTCCTCCTCCTGTCACTCATCGCCGTCACTCCTCTCCCTCCTCCTGTCACTCATCGCCGTCCCTCCTCGCCCTCCTCCTGTCACTCATCACCATCCCTCCTCACCCTCCTCCTGTCACTCATCACCATCCCTCCTCACCCTCCTCCTGTCACTCATCACCACCCCCCCAACCTCATCCTTTCACTCACCACCGTCCCTCCCCACCCTCCTCCTGTCACTCATCACCGTCCCTCCTCTCCCTCCTCCTGTCACTCATCGCCGTCCCTCCTCGCCCTCCTCCTGTCACTCATCACCACCCCCCCCAACCTCCTCCTTTCACTCATCACCGTCCCTCCCCACCCTCCTCCTGTCACACATCACCGTCCCTCCTCTCCCTCCTCCCGTCACTCATCGCCGTCCCTCCTCGCCCTCCTCCTGTCACTCATCGCTGTCCCTCATCGCCCTCCTCCTGTCACTCATCGCCGTCCCTCCCCCACCCTCCTCCTGTCACTCATCGCCGTCCCTCCCCACCCTCCTCCTGTCACTCATCACAGTCCCTCCTCGCCCCTCCTCCTGTCACTCATCACCGTCCCTCCTCACCTCCTGTCACTCATCACCGTCCCACCTCACCCTCCTCCTGTCACTCATCACCACCCCCCCAACCTCCTCCTGTCACTCATCACCGTCACTCCCCCACCCTCCTCCTTTCACTCACCACCGTCCCTCCCCACCCTCCTCCTGTCACTCATCACCGTCCCTCCTCTCCCTCCTCCTGTCACTCATCGCCGTCCCTACTCGCCCTCCTCCTGTCACTCATCGCCGTCCCTCATCGCCCTCCTCCTGTCACTCATCGCCGTCTCTCCCCACCCTCCTCCTGTCACTCATCACCGTCCCTCCCCACCCTCCTCCTGTCACTCATCACAGTCCCTCCTCGCCCTCCTCCTGTCACTCATCACCGTCCCTCCTCACCCTCCTCCTGTCACTCATCACCATCCCTCCTCGCCCTCCTCCTGTCACTCATCACCGTCCCTCCTCGCCCTCCTCCTGTCACTCATCACCACCCCCCCAACCTCCTCCTTTCACTCATCACCGTCCCTCCCCACCCTCCTCCTGTCACACATCACCGTCCCTCCTCTCCCTCCTCCTGTCACTCATCGCCGTCCCTCCTCGCCCTCCTCCTGTCACTCATCGCTGTCCCTCATCGCCCTCCTCCTGTCACTCATCGCCGTCCCTCCCCACCCTCCTCCTGTCACTCATCACCGTCCCTCCCCACCCTCCTCCTGTCACTCATCACAGTCCCTCCTCGCCCTCCTCCTGTCACTCATCACCGTCCCTCCTCACCTCCTGTCACTCATCACCGTCCCTCCTCACCCTCCTCCTGTCACTCATCACCACCCCCCCAACCTCCTCCTGTCACTCATCACCGTCACTCCCCACCCTCCTCCTTTCACTCACCACCGTCCCTCCCCACCCTCCTCCTGTCACTCATCACCGTCCCTCCTCTCCCTCCTCCTGTCACTCATCGCCGTCCCTACTCGCCCTCCTCCTGTCACTCATCGCCGTCCCTCATCGCCCTCCTCCTGTCACTCATCGCCGTCTCTCCCCACCCTCCTCCTGTCACTCATCACCGTCCCTCCCCACCCCTCCTCCTGTCACTCATCACAGTCCCTCCTCGCCCTCCTCCTGTCACTCATCACCGTCCCTCCTCACCCTCCTCCTGTCACTCATCACCATCCCTCCTCGCCCTCCTCCTGTCACTCATCACCGTCCCTCCTTGCCCTCCTCCTGTCACTCATCGCCGTCCCACCTCGCCCTCTTCCTGTCACTCGCCATCCCTCCTCGCCCTCCTCCTGTCACTCATCGCTGTCCCTCATTGCCCTCCTCCTGTCACTCATCGCCGTCCCTCCCCCACCCTCCTCCTGTCACTCATCACCGTCCCTCCCCCACCCTCCTCCTGTCACTCATCACAGTCCCTCCTCGCCCTCCTCCTGTCACTCATCAACGTCCCTCCTCGCCCTCCTCCTGTCACTCATCACCGTCCCTCCTCACCCTCCTCCTGTCACTCATCACCGTCCCTCCTCACCCTCCTCCTGTCACTCATCACCGTCCCTCCCCACCCTCCTCCTTTCACTCATCACCGTCCCTCCCCACCCTCCTCCTATCACTCATCACCGTCCCTCCCCACCCTGCTCCTGTCACTCATCACCGTCCCTCCCCACCCTCCTCCTGTCACTCATCACCGTCCCTCCCCACCCTCCTCCTGTCAGTCATCACCGTCCCTCCCCACCCTCCTGTCACTCATCACCGTCCCTCCTCACCCTCCTCCTGTCACTCATCACCGTCCCTCCCCACCATCCTCCTGTCACTCCTCACCGTCCCTCCTCGCCCTCCTCCTGTCACTCATCACCGTCCCGCCCCACACTCCTCCTGTCACTCATCACAGTCCCTCCTCGCCCTCCTCCTGTCACTCATCACCGTCCCTCCTCACCCTCCTCCTGTCACTCCTCACCGTCCCTCCTCGCCCTCCTCCTGTCACTCATCACCGTCCCGCCCCACACTCCTCCTGTCACTCATCACAGTCCCTCCTCGCCCTCCTCCTGTCACTCATCACCGTCCCTCCCCACCCTCCTCCTGTCACTCATCACCACCCCCCCAACCTCCTCCTGTCACTCATCACCACCCCCCCAACCTCCTCCTGTCACTCATCACCATCCCTCCCCACCCTCCTCCTGTCACTGATCACCATCCCTCCCCACCCTCCTCCTGTCACTCATCACCGTCCCTCCTCGCCCTCCTCCTGTCACTCATCACCAACCCCCCACCCTCCTCCTGTCAGTCATCACCGTCCCTCCCCACCCTCCTGTCACTCATCACCGTCCCTCCTCACCCTCCTCCTGTCACTCATCACCGTCCGTCCCCACCATCCTCCTGTCACTCCTCACCGTCCCTCCTCGCCCTCCTCCTGTCACTCATCACCGTCCTGCCCCACACTCCTCCTGTCACTCATCACAGTCCCTCCTCGCCCTCCTCCTGTCACTCATCACAGTCCCTCCTCGCCCTCCTCCTGTCACTCATCACCGTCCCTCCTCACCCTCCTCCTGTCACTCCTCACCGTCCCTCCTCGCCCTCCTCCTGTCACTCATCACCGTCCCGCCCCACACTCCTCCTGTCACTCATCACAGTCCCTCCTCGCCCTCCTCCTGTCACTCATCACCGTCCCTCCCCACCCTCCTCCTGTCACTCATCACCACCCCCCCAACCTCCTCCTGTCACTCATCACCACCCCCCCAACCTCCTCCTGTCACTCATCACCATCCCTCCCCACCCTCCTCCTGTCACTGATCACCATCCCTCCCCACCCTCCTCCTGTCACTCATCACCGTCCCTCCTCGCCCACCTCCTGTCACTCATCACCACCCCCCCAACCTCCTCCTGTCACTCATCACCGTCCCTCCCCACCCTCCTCCTTTCACTCACCACCGTCCATCCCCACCCTCCTCCTGTCACTCATCACCGTCTCTCCTCGCCCTCCTGCTGTCACTCATCGCCGTCCCTCCTCGCACTCCTCCTGTCACTCATCGCCGTCCCTCATCGCCCTCCTCCTGTCACTCATCGCCGTCCCTCCCCACCCTCCTCCTGTCACTCATCACCGTCCCTCCCCACCCTCCTCCTGTCACTCATCACAGTCCCTCCTCGCCCTCCTCCTGTCACTCATCACCGTCCCTCCTCACCCTCCTCCTGTCACTCATCACCATCCCTCCTCGCCCTCCTCCTGTCACTCATCACCACCCCCCCAACCTCCTCCTGTCACTCATCACCATCCCTCCCCACCCTCCTCCTGTCACTCATCGCCGTCCCTCCTCACCCTCCTCCTGTCACTCATCACCGTCCCTCCTCACCCTCCTCCTGTCACTCATCACCGTCCCTCCCCACCCTCCTCCTGTCACTCATCACCACCCCCCCCAACCTCCTCCTGTCACTCATCACCGTCACTCCCCACCCTCCTCCTGTCACTCATCACCGTCCCTCCCCACCCTCCTCCTGTCACTCATCACCGTCCCTCCTCACCCTCCTCCTGTCACTGATCACCATCCCTCCCCATCCTCCTCCTGTCACTCATCACCGTCCCTCCTCGCCCTCCTCCTGTCACTCATCACCACCCCCCCAACCTCCTCCTGTCACTCATCACCGTCCCTCCCCACCCTCCTCCTTTCACTCACCACCGTCCCTCCCCACGCCTCCTCCTGTCACTCATCACCACCCCCCCCAACCTCCTCCTGTCACTCATCACCGTCCCTCCCCACCCTCCTCCTGTCACTCATCACCGTCCCTCCTCCCCCTCCTCCTGTTACTCATCACCGTCCCGCCCTGCCCTCCTCCTGTCACTCATCGCCGTCCCTCCCCACCCTCCTCCTGTCACTCATCACCGTCCCTCCCCACCCTCCTCCTGTCACTCATCACCGTCCCTCCTCCCCCTCCTCCTGTTACTCATCACCGTCCCGCCCTGCCCTCCTCCTGTCACTCATCACCGTCCCTCCCCACCCTCCTCCTGTCACTCATCACCGTCCCTCCCCACCCTCCTCCTGTCACTCATCACCGTCCCTCCTCGCCCTCCTCCTGTCACTCATCACCACCCCCCACCCTCCTCCTGTCACTCATCACCGTCCCTCCTCGCCCTCCTCCTGTCACTCATCACCGTCCCTCCTCGCCCTCCTCCTGTCACTCATCACCGTCACTCCCCACCCTCCTCCTGTCACTCATCACCGTCCCTCCCCACCCTCCTGTCTCTCATCACCGTCCCTCCCCACCCTCCTTCTGTCACTCATCACCGTCCCGCCAGTCGCTCATCTTCTTGACCCTGGCCCGCCCCAGTTCGTTCCCTGCCCGGTTCCTGGCCCCTCGAAGCAGACCTTAACTCTGTCTGTCCTCGTTGCCAGGGAGCCGGCGTCTTGTTGATGTGATGGACGTCAACACGCAGAAGGGAATCGAGATGACGATGGCGCAGTGGGTGAAGTACTACGAGACGCCGGCTGAAGAGCGGGAGAAGCTGTACAACGTCATCAGCCTCGAGTTCAGCCACACCAAGCTGGAGAACATCGTGCAGAGGCCTGCCACGGTGAGAATTCGTCAGTCTCCAGCGCTGTCCGTCTCCCTCTCCCTCATCGCCCCACTCTCTCTCCCTGTGCCGACTCTCCCCCATCGCCCCACTCTCTCTCCCTGTGCCGACTCTCCCCCATCACCCCCTCTCTCCCTGTGTCGACTGTCCCCCATCACCCCCCCTCTCTCCCTGTGTCGACTGTCCCCCATCACCCCCTCTCTCCCGCATCGCCCCACTCTCTCTCCCTGTGCCGACTATCCCCCATCACCCCCCATCTCCCTGTGTCGACTGTCCCCCATCACCCCCCCTCTCTCCCTGTGTCGACTGTCCCCCATCACCCCCTCTCTCCCGCATCGCCCCACTCTCTCTCCCTGTGCCGACTATCCCCCATCACCCCCCATCTCCCTGTGTCGACTCTCACCCATCACCCCCCCTCTCTCTCCCTGTGCCGACTCTCCCCCATCACCCCCTCTCTCCCTGTGTCGACTGTCCCCCATCACCCCCTCTCTCCCTGTGTCGACTGTCCCCCATCACCCCCCCTCTCTCCCTGTGTCGACTGTCCCCCATCACCCCCTCTCTCCCGCATCGCCCCACTCTCTCTCCCTGTGCCGACTATCCCCCATCACCCCCCATCTCCCTGTGTCGACTCTCACCCATCACCCCCACTCTCTCTCCCTGTGCCGACTCTCCCCCATCACCCCCCCTCTCCCTGTGTCGACTGTCCCCCATCACCCCCCCTCTCTCCCTGTGTCGACTGTCCCCCATCACCCCCCCTCTCCCTGTGTCGACTGTCCCCCATCACCCCCCCTCTCTCCCTGTGTCGACTGTCCCCATCACCCCCTCTCTCTCCCTGTGTCGACTGTCCCCCATCACCCCCCCTCTCTCCCTGTGTCGACTGTCCCCCATCACCCCCCCTCTCTCCCTGTGTCGACTGTCCCCCATCACCCCCTCTCTCCCGCATCGCCCCACTCTCTCTCCCTGTGCCGACTCTCCCGCATCGCCCCACTCTCTCTCCCTGTGCCGACTATCCCCCATCACCCCCCCATCTCCCTGTGTCGACTCTCACCCATCACCCCCCCTCTCTCTCCCTGTGCCGACTCTCCCCCATCACCCCCTCTCTCCCTGTGTCGACTGTCCCCCATCACCCCCTCTCTCCCTGTGTCGACTGTCCCCCATCACCCCCCCCTCTCTCCCTGTGCCAACGCTCCCCCATCGCACCCCCCTCTCCCCGTGCCAATTCGCAGCCTCGCCCTCTCTCTCTCTCCCTGTGCCAACCCTCCCCATCGCCCCCCCCGCTCCCCGTGCAGACTCTCCCCCATTGACCCCTCTCTTTCTGTCGCAGTGCCAACTCTCCCCCATCACCCCCTCTCTCCCTGTGCCGACTTTCCCCCATCACCCCCTCTCTCCCTGTGCCAACTCTCACCCTTGCCCTCTCTCTCTCCCTGTGCCAACTCTTCCCATTGACCCCTCTCTATCCCAGTGCGGACTCTCCCCCATCGCCCCGCTCTCTCTCTCCCTGTGCCAACTCTCCCCATTGACCCCTCTCTTTCTGTCGCTGTGCCAACTCTCCCCCTCTCCCTCTCTCCCTGTGCCGACTTTCCCCCATCACCCCCTCTCTCCCTGTGCCAACTCTCACCCTCACCCTCTCTCTCTCCCTGTGCCAACTCTCCCCATTGCCCCCTCTCTATCCCATTGCGGACTCTCACCCATCGCCCCCCCCCCTCTCTCCCTGTGCCGACTGTCCCCATTGACCCCTCTCTATCCCAGTGCGGACTCTCCCCCATCGCCCCACTCTCTCTCTCCCTGTGCCAACTCTCCCCATTGACCCCTCTCTTTCTGTCGCTGTGCCAACTCTCCCCCTCTCCCTCTCTCTCCGTGCCAACTATCCCACGCCCCCTCTATCTCTCCCTGTGCCAACTCTCCCACATCACCCCCTCTCTCCCTGTGCCGACTTTCCCCCATCACCCCCTCTCTCCCTGTGCCAACTCTCACCCTTGCCCTCTCTCTCTCCCTGTGCCGACTCTCCCCCATTGCCCCCTCTCTCTCCCCGTGTCGACTCTCCCCCATCGCCCCACTCTCTCTCTCCCTGTGCCAACTCTCCCCATTGACCCCTCTCTTTCTGTCGCTGTGCCAACTCTCCCCCTCTCCCTCTCTCCCTGTGCCGACTTTCCCCCATCACCCCCTCTCTCCCTGTGCCAACTCTCACCCTCACCCTCTCTCCCTGTGCCAACTCTCCCCATTGCCCCCCTCTCTATCCCATTGCGGACTCTCACCCATCGCCCCCCCCCTCTCCCTGTGCCGACTGTCCCCCATCACCCCCCCTCTCTCTCTCCCCGTGCCGACTCTCCCCCATCGCCCCCCTCTCTCTCTCCCTGTGTCGACTCTCCCCTGTCGCCCCCCATTTCGCTCCGTGCCGACTGTCCCCAGTCGCCCCCCTCTCCCCGTGCCAACTCTCCCCCATCGCCCCCTCTCTCTCTATCCCCGTGCCAACTCTCCCAATCACCCCCCTCTCTCTCCCTGTGTCGACTCTCCCCTATCGCCCCCTCTCTCTCTATCCCCGTGCCAACTCTCCCCCATCACCCCCCTCTCTCTCCCTGTGTCGACTCGCCCCTATCGCCCCCACTCTCTATCCCCGTGTCGACTCTCCCCCATCGCCCCCCCCTCTCTCCCCGTGCTGAATCTAACCAGTCGCCCCCCTCTCCCTGTGCCAACTCTCCCCCATCACCCCCCTCTCTCTCTCCCTGTGTCGACTCTCCCCTATCGCCCCCACTCTCTATCCCCGTGCCGACTCTCTCCCATCGCCCCCCTCTCTCCCCGTGCTGAATCTCCCCAGTCGCCATCCCTCTCCCCGTGCCAACTCTCCCCCATCACCCCCCTCTCTCTCTCCCTGTGTCGACTCTCCCCTATCGACCCCCTTCTCTCTCCCCATCACCCCCCCTCTCTCTCCCTGTGTCGACTCTCCCCTATCGCCCCCCCTCTCTCCCCGTGCCGACTTCCCCATCGCCCCCTTCTCTCTCTCCCCGTGCCGAATCTCCCCAGTCGGCCCCTCTATTTCCCTGTGCCAACTCTCCCCCTCGCCCTCTCTCTCTCCCCGTGCCGACTCTCCCACATCGCCCCACTCTCTCTCCCTGTGTCGACTATCCCCCATCACCCCCCCTCTCTCCCTGTGCCAACGCTCCCCCATCGCACCCCCCTCTCCCCGTGCCAATTCGCAGCCTCGCCCTCTCTCTCTCTCCCTGTGCCAACCCTCCCCATCGCCCCCCCCGCTCCCCGTGCAGACTCTCCCCCATTGACCCCTCTCTTTCTGTCGCAGTGCCAACTCTCCCCCATCACCCCCCTCTCTCCCTGTGCCGACTTTCCCCCATCACCCCCTCTCTCCCTGTGCCAACTCTCACCCTCGCCCTCTCTCTCTCCCTGTGCCAACTCTCACCCTCGCCCTCTCTCTCTCCCTGTGCCAACTCTCCCACATCACCCCCTCTCTCCCTGTGCCAACTCTCACCCTTGCCCTCTCTCTCTCCCTGTGCCGACTCTCCCCCATTGCCCCCTCTCTCTCTCCCCGTGTCGACTCTCCCCCATCGCCCCACTCTCTCTCTCCCTGTGCCAACTCTCCCCATTGACCCCTCTCTTTCTGTCGCTGTGCCAACTCTCCCCCTCTCCCTCTCTCTCCGTGCCAACTATCCCACGCCCCCTCTATCTCTCCCTGTGCCAACTCTCCCACATCACCCCCTCTCTCCCTGTGCCAACTCTCACCCTTGCCCTCTCTCTCTCCCTGTGCCGACTCTCCCCCATTGCCCCCTCTCTCTCTCCCCGTGTCGACTCTCCCCCATCGCCCCACTCTCTCTCTCCCTGTGCCAACTCTCCCCATTGACCCCTCTCTTTCTGTCGCTGTGCCAACTCTCCCCCTCTCCCTCTCTCTCCGTGCCAACTATCCCACGCCCCCTCTATCTCTCCCTGTGCCAACTCTCCCACATCACCCCCTCTCTCCCTGTGCCAACTCTCACCCTTGCCCTCTCTCTCTCCCTGTGCCGACTCTCCCCCATTGCCCCCTCTCTCTCTCCCCGTGTCGACTCTCCCCCATCGCCCCACTCTCTCTCTCCCTGTGCCAACTCTCCCCATTGACCCCTCTCTTTCTGTCGCTGTGCCAACTCTCCCCCTCTCCCTCTCTCTCCGTGCCAACTATCCCACGCCCCCTCTATCTCTCCCTGTGCCAACTCTCCCACATCACCCCCTCTCTCCCTGTGCCAACTCTCACCCTTGCCCTCTCTCTCTCCCTGTGACGACTCTCCCCCATTGCCCCCTCTCTCTCTCCCCATGTCGACTCTCCCCCATCGCCCCACTCTCTCTCTCCCTGTGCCAACTCTCCCCATTGACCCCTCTCTTTCTGTCGCTGTGCCAACTCTCCCCCTCTCCCTCTCTCCCTGTGCCGACTTTCCCCCATCACCCCCTCTCTCCCTGTGCCAACTCTCACCCTCGCCCTCTCTCTCTCCCTGTGCCAACTCTCCCCATTGCCCCCTCTCTATCCCATTGCGGACTCTCACCCATCGCCCCCCCTCTCTCTCCCTGTGCCGACTGTCCCCATCACCCCCATATCTCTCCCCACCAACTCTCCCCCATCGCCCCCTCTCTCTCTCCCCGTGCCGGCTCTCCCCCATCGCCCCCTCTCTCTCTCCCCGTGCCAACTGTCGCCATCACCCCCCTATCTCTCCCTGCCAACTCTTCCCCCATCGCCCCCTCTCTCTCTCCCCGTGCCGGCTCTCCCCCATCGCCCCCTCTCTCTCTCCCTGTGTCGACTCTCCCCTATCACCCCCCCTCTCTCACCCTGTGCCAACGCTCCCCCATCGCACCCCCCTCTCCCCGTGCCAACTCGCACCCTCGCCCTCTCTCTCTCTCCCTGTGCCAACCCTCCCCATTGCCCCCTCTCTATCCCAGTGCGGACTCTCCCCCATCGCCTCCCCTGCTCCCCGTGCAGACTCTCCCCCATTGACCCCTCTCTTTCTGTCGCTGTGCCAACTCTCCCCCTCTCCCTCTCTCTCCCTGTGCCGACTATCCCCCATCACCCTCTCTCTCCCATCACCCTCTCTCTCCCTGTGCCGACTTTCCCCCATCACCCCCTCTCTCCGTGTCGACTCTCCCCCATCACCCCCCCTCTCTCCCTGTGTCGACTCTCACCCATCACCCCCCCTCTCTCTCCCTGTGCCGACTCTCCCCCATCGCCCCCCCTCTCCCTGTGTCGACTCTCACCCATCACCCCCCCTCTCTCTCCCTGTGCCAACGCTCCCCCATCGCACCCCCCTCTCCCGATGCCAATTCGCAGCCTCGCCCTCTCTCTCTCCCTGTGCCAACCCTCCCCATCGCCCCCCCCGCTCCCCGTGCAGACTCTCCCCCATTGACCCCTCTCTTTCTGTCGCAGTGCCAACTCTCCCCCATCACCCCCTCTCTCCCTGTGCCGACTATCCCCCATCACCCCCTCTCTCCCTGTGCCGACTTTCCCCCATCACCCCCTCTCTCCCTGTGCCAACTCTCCCCCTCTCCCTCTCTCTCCCTGTGCCGACTATCCCCCATCACCCTCTCTCTCCCATCACCCTCTCTCTCCCTGTGCCGACTTTCCCCCATCACCCTCTCTCTCCCTGTGTCGACTCTCCCCTATCGCCCCCTCTCTCTCTATCCCCGTGCCAACTCTCCCCCATCACCCCCCTCTCTCTCCCTGTGTCGACTCGCCCCTATCGCCCCCACTCTCTATCCCCGTGCCGACTCTCTCCCATCGCCCCCCTCTCTCCCCGTGCTGAATCTCCCCAGTTGCCATCCCTCTCCCCGTGCCAACTCTCCCCCATCAACCCCCTCTCTCTCTCCCTGTGTCGACTCTCCCCTATCGACCCCCTTCTCTCTCCCCATCACCCCCCCTCTCTCTCCCTGTGTCGACTCTCCCCTATCGCCCCCCCTCTCTCCCCGTGCCGACTTCCCCATCGCCCCCTTCTCTCTCTCCCCGTGCCGAATCTCCCCAGTCGGCCCCTCTATTTCCCTGTGCCAACTCTCCCCCTCGCCCTCTCTCTCTCCCCGTGCCGACTCTCCCACATCGCCCCACTCTCTCTCCCTGTGTCGACTATCCCCCATCACCCCCCCTCTCTCCCTGTGCCAACGCTCCCCCATCGCACCCCCCTCTCCCCGTGCCAATTCGCAGCCTCGCCCTCTCTCTCTCTCCCTGTGCCAACCCTCCCCATCGCCCCCCCCCGCTCCCCGTGCAGACTCTCCCCCATTGACCCCTCTCTTTCTGTCGCAGTGCCAACTCTCCCCCATCACCCCCTCTCTCCCTGTGCCGACTTTCCCCCATCACCCCCTCTCTCCCTGTGCCAACTCTCACCCTCGCCCTCTCTCTCTCCCTGTGCCAACTCTCCCCATTGACACCTCTCTTTCTGTCGCTGTGCCAACTCTCCCCCTCTCCCTCTCTCTCCGTGCCAACTATCCCACGCCCCCCTCTATCTCCTCCCTGTGCCAACTCTCCCACATCACCCCCTCTCTCCCTGTGCCAACTCTCACCCTTGCCCTCTCTCTCTCTCCCTGTGCCGACTCTCCCCCATTGCCCCCTCTCTCTCTCCCCGTGTCGACTCTCCCCCATCGCCCCACTCTCTCTCTCCCTGTGCCAACTCTCCCCATTGACCCCTCTCTTTCTGTCGCTGTGCCAACTCTCCCCCTCTCCCTCTCTCTCCGTGCCAACTATCCCACGCCCCCTCTATCTCTCCCTGTGCCAACTCTCCCACATCACCCCCTCTCTCCCTGTGCCAACTCTCACCCTTGCCCTCTCTCTCTCCCTGTGACGACTCTCCCCCATTGCCCCCTCTCTCTCTCCCATGTCGACTCTCCCCCATCGCCCCCTCTACTCTCTCTCTCCCTGTGCCAACTCTCCCCATTGACCCCTCTCTTTCTGTCGCTGTGCCAACTCTCCCCCTCTCCCTCTCTCCCTGTGCCGACTTTCCCCCATCACCCCCTCTCTCCCTGTGCCAACTCTCACCCTCGCCCTCTCTCTCTCCCTGTGCCAACTCTCCCCATTGCCCCCTCTCTATCCCATTGCGGACTCTCACCCATCGCCCCCCCTCTCTCTCCCTGTGCCGACTGTCCCCATCACCCCCATATCTCTCCCCGCCAACTCTCCCCCATCGCCCCCTCTCTCTCTCTCCCCGTGCCGGCTCTCCCCCATCGCCCCCTCTCTCTCTCCCCGTGCCAACTGTCGCCATCACCCCCCTATCTCTCCCTGCCAACTCTTCCCCCATCGCCCCCTCTCTCTCTCCCCGTGCCGGCTCTCCCCCATCGCCCCCTCTCTCTCTCCCTGTGTCGACTCTCCCCTATCACCCCCCCTGTGCCAACGCTCCCCCATCGCACCCCCCTCTCCCCGTGCCAACTCGCACCCTCGCCCTCTCTCTCTCTCCCTGTGCCAACCCTCCCCATTGCCCCCTCTCTATCCCAGTGCGGACTCTCCCCCATCGCCTCCCCTGCTCCCCGTGCAGACTCTCCCCCATTGACCCCTCTCTTTCTGTCGCTGTGCCAACTCTCCCCCTCTCCCTCTCTCTCCCTGTGCCGACTATCCCCCATCACCCTCTCTCTCCCATCACCCTCTCTCTCCCTGTGCCGACTTTCCCCCATCACCCCCTCTCTCCGTGTCGACTCTCCCCCATCACCCCCTCTCTCCCTGTGCCAAATCTCACCCTCGCCCTCTCTCTCTCCCTGTGCCGACTCTCCCCCATCACCCCCCCTCTCCCTGTGCCGACTCTCCCCCATCACCCCCCTCTCTCCCTGTGTCGACTCTCACCCATCACCCCCCCTCTCTCTCCCTGTGCCGACTCTCCCCCATCGCCCCCCCTCTCCCTGTGTCGACTCTCACCCATCACCCCCCCTCTCTCTCCCTGTGCCAACGCTCCCCCATCGCACCCCCCTCTCCCGATGCCAATTCGCAGCCTCGCCCTCTCTCTCTCCCTGTGCCAACCCTCCCCATCGCCCCCCCCCGCTCCCCGTGCAGACTCTCCCCCATTGACCCCTCTCTTTCTGTCGCAGTGCCAACTCTCCCCCATCACCCCCTCTCTCCCTGTGTCGACTCTCCCCCATCACCCCCTCTCTCCCTGTGCCGACTATCCCCCATCACCCCCTCTCTCCCTGTGCCGACTTTCCCCCATCACCCCCCTCTCTCCCTGTGCCAACTCTCACCCTCGCCCTCTCTCTCTCCCTGTGCCAACTCTCCCCATTGACCCCTCTCTTTCTGTCGCTGTGCCAACTCTCCCCTCTCCCTCTCTCTCCGTGCCAACTATCCCACATCACCCCCTCTCTCCCTGTGCCAACTCTCACCCTTGCCCTCTCTCTCTCCCTGTGCCGACTCTCCCCCATTGCCGCCTCTCTCTCTCCCCGTGTCGACTCTCCCCCATCGCCCCACTCTCTCTCTCCCTGTGCCAACTCTCCCCCTCGGCCGCTCTCTCTCTCTCCTTGTGCCAACTCTCCCCCTCGCCCTCTCTCTCTCTCCCTTTGCCAACTCTACCCCATTGCCCCCCCTTTCTCTCTCCCTGTGCCGACTGCCGCGCTCTCTCCCCCCACCCAGGTTGACCTGGTGGACTGGGTGGACAATATCTGGCCCCGTCATCTGAAGGAGAGACAGACGGACTCCACCAACGCCATCATCGAGATGAAATACCCCAAAGTTCGCAAGTGAGTCGCGGGTGATCACGAGGGGGGACGTGCACAGTCCTTTCCCCCAGGGTCGGGAATCAAGATCCGGAGGGCTCGGGTTTAAGGTGAGAGGGGGGGAACGAGGTTTAATAGGGGACCCGAGGTTGGTCCATCTGTGGAAGGAGCTGCCGGAGGAAATGCTCGAGGTGTGTGTGAGTGCGTGTGTGTGTTTGTCAGGAACTCGTGCCTATCAGTACCCGTGTCTCAGTTTGACTGTGGACTCTGTGTGTCTGTGCCCTCACACCTCAGCAGGGTTGCCCCTGTTCCCGCCCCCGCCTGCCCGCCCTTCACACACACCTGACGTCTCCCTGGTGCTTTCCTGAGAGCCGTGCGGAGCGGAGGGTGAGGAGGATCGAGGGATTTCCCTCTGGCCCCCGGCAGAGGGGCAGCAGGATCCCGGCCGTGTACCGGAACCTCCCCGGAGCGGGGCGCGGGGCCGGGCTTGGGGCAGCCGCTTCCAGACACCGGCGGATCGGGTCCCGGCTGGCCCCAGACAGGCAGGAGACGGCGTCTACAGAAGGGAGGCCAGAGGCCAGGGGGCGGCTGGAGGGGGCAGAGAGGAGGGTACATTAACGACACTCGGACAGGGACACGGATAGGAAAGGTTTAGAGGGATACGGGTGGTCCGTCTGTGGGAAGAGCTGCCAAAGTGGTCGAGGCAGTTACATTAACTACACTCGGACAGGGACACGGAGAGGAAAGGTTTAGAGGGATACGGGTGGTCCGTCTGTGGAAGGAGCTGCCGGAGGAAGTGGTCGAGGCAGGTACATTAACGACACTCGGACAGAGACACGGATAGGAAAGGTTTAGAGGGATACGGGTGGTCCGTAGGTGGAAGGAGCTGCCGGAGGAAGTGGTCGAGGCAGGTACATTAACGACACTCGGACAGAGACATGGATAGGAAAGGTTTAGAGGGATACGGGTGGTCCGTCTGTGGAAGGAACTGCCAGAGGAAGTGGTCGAGGCAGGTACATTAACGACTCTCGGACAGGGACACGGAGAGGAAAGGTTCAGAGGGATACGGGTGGTCCGTCTGTGGGAAGAGCTGCCAGAGGAAGTGGTCGAGGCAGGTACATTAACGACACTCGGACAGGGACACGGATAGGAAAGGTTTAGAGGGATACGGGTGGTCCGTCTGTGGAAGGAACTGCCAGAGGAAGTGGTCGAGGCAGGTACATTAACGACACTCGGACAGGGACACGGAGAGGAAAGGTTTAGAGGGATACGGGTGGTCCGTCTGTGGAAGGAGCTGCCGGAGGAAGTGGTCGAGGCAGGTACATTAACGACACTCGGACAGAGACACGGATAGGAAAGGTTTAGAGGGATACGGGTGGTCCGTAGGTGGAAGGAGCTGCCGGAGGAAGTGGTCGAGGCAGGTACATTAACTACACTCGGACAGGGACACGGAGAGGAAAGGTTTAGAGGGATACGTGTGGTCCGTCTGTGGAAGGAGCTGCCGGAGGAAGTGGTCGATGCAGGTACATTAACGACACTCGGACAGAGACACGGATAGGAAAGGTTTAGAGGGATACGGGTGGTCCGTAGGTGGAAGGAGCTGCCGGAGGAAGTGGTCGAGGCAGGTACATTAACGACACTCGGACAGAGACACGGATAGGAAAGGTTTAGAGGGATACGGGTGGTCCGTCTGTGGAAGGAACTGCCAGAGGAAGTGGTCGAGGCAGGTACATTAACGACACTCGGACAGGGACACGGAGAGGAAAGGTTCAGAGGGATACGGGTAGTCCGTCTGTGGAAGGAGCTGCCGGAGGAAGTGGTCGAGGCAGGTACATTAACGACACTCGGACAGGGACATGGATAGGAAAGGTTTAGAGGGATACGGGTGGTCCGTCTGTGGAAGGAGCTGCCGGAGGAAGTGGTCGAGTCGGGTACATTAACGACACTCGGGCAGGGACACGGATAGGAAAGGTTCAGAGGGATACGGGTGGTCCGTCTGTGGAAGGAGCTGCCGGGGGAAGTGGTCGAGGCAGGTACATTAACGACACTCGGACAGGGACACGGATAGGAAAGGTTTAGAGGGATACGGGTGGTCCGTCTGTGGAAGGAGCTGCCGGAGGAAGTGGTCGAGGCAGGTACATTAACGACACTCGGACAGGGACACGGATAGGAAAGGTTTAGAGGGATACGGGTGGTCCGTCTGTGGAAGGAGCTGCCGGAGGAAGTGGTCGAGGCAGGTACATTAACAACACTCGGACAGGGACACGGATTGGAAAGGTTTAGAGGGATACGGGTGGTCCGTCTGTGGAAGGAGCTGCCGGAGGAAGTGGTCGAGGCAGGTACATTAACAACACTCGGACAGGGACACGGATTGGAAAGGTTTAGAGGGATACGGGTGGTCCGTCTGTGGAAGGAGCTGCCGGAGGAAGTGGTCGAGGCGGGTACATTAACGACACTCGGACAGGGACACGGAGAGATTATAGAGAGAGATGGGGCAAACATGGACGGGCGGCTGTGACGGCATCAGGGTAATGGATAGGAAATACTCGGTTGAGCGAGGATTGCCCACGGCCCGTGTGTGTCTTCCCTCTCGGACAGGTACTGCCTGATGAGCGTGCGAGGCTGTTACACAGACTTCCACATCGATTTCGGAGGCACCTCGGTGTGGTATCACATCCACAGAGGGGGCAAGGTGAGTTCAACCCTAACCCTAACCCTCCCCGTCCCCTCCTCCCCGCCAGCTGTGCCTCCCCCGCTCTGACGTCGCTGTTGTTGTGTCCCCACCCTCCATTCCTCCTCCTCCTACACAGATCTTCTGGCTCATACCCCCCACCCCTCTGAACCTGGAGATCTACGAGAGCTGGGTGCTGTCCGGCAAGCAGGGAGACATCTTCCTGGGAGACAAGGTGGAGAAGTGTCAGCGCATCGAACTCAAGCAGGGTTACACGTTCCTGATCCCCTCCGGTAGGTGGATTTCTGATCCCGTGCCTCCTTCCGTCGCCCCTCGATGTCTGTGACACCCCCCACTGTCTCCGATTCCCCCCCCCGCCTGCCGTCTCCGCCCCACCCCCCGAGGGTGCAGAGGAGATTGACCAGGACGCTGCCTGGATTAGAGAGGGTGCAGAGGAGATTGACCAGGATGCTGCCTGGATTAGAGATGGTGCAGAGGAGATTGACCAGGATGCTGCCTGGATTAGAGAGGGTGCAGAGGAGATTGACCAGGACGCTGCCTGGATTAGAGAGGGTGCAGAGGAGATTGACCAGGATGCTGCCTGGATTAGAGAGGGTGCAGAGGAGATTGACCAGGACTCTGCCTGGATTAGAGAGGGTGCAGTGGAGATTGACCAGGATGCTGCCTGGATTAGAGATGGTGCAGAGGAGATTGACCAGGATGCTGCCTGGATTAGAGAGGGTGCAGAGGAGATTGACCAGGACGCTGCCTGTATTAGAGAGGGTACAGAGGAGATTGACCAGGATGCTGCCTGGATTAGAGAGGGTGCAGAGGAGATTGACCAGGATGCTGCCTGGATTAGAGAGGGTGCAGAGAAGATTCACCAGAACGCTGCCTGGATTAGAGAGGGTGCAGAGGAGATTCACCAGAACGCTGTCTGGATTAGAGAGGGTGCAGAGGAGATTCACCAGGATGCTGTCTGGATTAGAGAGGGTGCAGAGGAGATTGACCAGGATGCTGCCTGGATTAGAGAGGGTACAGAGGAGATTGACCAGGATGCTGCCTGGATTAGAGAGGGTGCAGAGGAGATTGACCAGGATGCTGCCTGGATTAGAGAGGGTGCAGAGGAGATTGACCAGGATGCTGCCTGGATTAGAGAGGGTACAGAGGAGATTGACCAGGATGCTGCCTGGATTAGAGAGGGTGCAGAGGAGATTGACCAGGATGCTGCCTGGATTAGAGAGGGTGCAGAGGAGATCGACCAGGATGCTGCCTGGATTAGAGAGGGTGCAGAGGAGATTGACCAGGATGCTGCCTGGATTAGAGAGGGTGCACAGGAGATTGACCAGGACGCTGCCTGGATTAGAGAGGGTGCAGAGGAGATTGACCAGGACGCTGCCTGGATTAGAGAGGGTGCAGAGGAGATTGACCAGGATGCTGCCTGGATTAGAGATGGTGCAGAGGAGATTGACCAGGATGCTGCCTGGATTAGAGAGGGTGCAGAGGAGATTGACCAGGACGCTGCCTGGATTAGAGAGGGTGCAGAGGAGATTGACCAGGATGCTGCCTGGATTAGAGAGGGCGCAGAGGAGATTGACCAGGACTCTGCCTGGATTAGAGAGGGTGCAGTGGAGATTGACCAGGATGCTGCCTGGATTAGAGAGGGTGCAGAGGAGATTGACCAGGACGCTGCCTGTATTAGAGAGGGTACAGAGGAGATTGACCAGGATGCTGCCTGGATTAGAGAGGGTGCAGAGGAGATTGACCAGGATGCTGCCTGGATTAGAGAGGGTGCAGAGAAGATTCACCAGAACGCTGCCTGGATTAGAGAGGGTGCAGAGGAGATTCACCAGAACGCTGTCTGGATTAGAGAGGGTGCAGAGGAGATTCACCAGGATGCTGCCTGGATTAGAGAGGGTGCAGAGGAGATTGACCAGGATGCTGCCTGGATTAGAGAGGGTGCAGAGGAGATTGACCAGGATGCTGCCTGGATTAGAGAGGGTGCAGAGGAGATTGACCAGGATGCTGTCTGGATTGGAGAGGGTGCAGAGGAGATTGACCAGGACGCTGCCTGGATTAGAGAGGGTGCAGAGGAGATTGACCAGGATGCTGCCTGGATTAGAGAGGGTGCAGAGGAGATTGACCAGGACTCTGCCTGGATTAGAGAGGGTGCAGAAAAGATTGACCAAGATGCTGCCTGGATTAGAGAGGGTGCAGAGGAGATTGACCAGGATGCTGCCTGGATTAGAGAGGGTGCAGAGGAGATTGACCAGGATGCTGCCTGGATTAGAGAGGGTGCAGAGGAGATTGACCAGGATGCTGCCTGGATTAGAGAGGGTTTAGAGGAGATTGATCAGGATGCTGCCTGGATTAGAGAGGGTGCAGAGGAGATTGACCAGGATGCTGCCTGGATTAGAGAGGGTGCAGAGGAGATTGACCAGGATGCTGCCTGGATTAGAGAGGGTGCAGAGGAGATTGACAAGGACACTGCCTGGATTAGAGAGGGTGCAGAGGAGATTGACCAGGATGCTGTCTGGATTGGAGAGGGTGCAGAGGAGATTGACCAGGACGCTGCCTGGATTAGAGAGGGTGCAGAGGAGATTGACCAGGATGCTGCCTGGATTAGAGAGGGTGCAGAGGAGATTGACCAGGACTCTGCCTGGATTAGAGAGGGTGCAGAAAAGATTGACCAAGATGCTGCCTGGATTAGAGAGGGTGCAGAGGAGATTGACCAGGATGCTGCCTGGATTAGAGAGGGTGCAGAGGAGATTGACCAGGATGCTGCCTGGATTAGAGAGGGTGCAGAGGAGATTGACCAGGATGCTGCCTGGATTAGAGAGGGTTTAGAGGAGATTGATCAGGATGCTGCCTGGATTAGAGAGGGTGCAGAGGAGATTGACCAGGATGCTGCCTGGATTAGAGAGGGTGCAGAGGAGATTGACCAGGATGCTGCCTGGATTAGAGAGGGTGCAGAGGAGATTGACAAGGACACTGCCTGGATTAGAGAGGGTGCAGAGGAGATTGACCAGGATGCTGTCTGGATTAGAGAGGGTGCAGAGGAGATTGACAAGGACACTGCCTGGATTAGAGAGGGTGCAGAGGAGATTGACCAGGATGCTGCCTGGATTAGAGAGGGTGCAGAGGAGATTGACCAGGACTCTGCCTGGATTAGAGAGGGTGCAGTGGAGATTGACCAGGATGCTGCCTGGATTAGAGATGGTGCAGAGGAGATTGACCAGGATGCTGCCTGGATTAGAGAGGGTGCAGAGGAGATTGACCAGGACGCTGCCTGTATTAGAGAGGGTACAGAGGAGATTGACCAGGATGCTGCCTGGATTAGAGAGGGTGCAGAGGAGATTGACCAGGATGCTGCCTGGATTAGAGAGGGTGCAGAGAAGATTCACCAGAACGCTGCCTGGATTAGAGAGGGTGCAGAGGAGATTCACCAGAACGCTGTCTGGATTAGAGAGGGTGCAGAGGAGATTCACCAGGATGCTGCCTGGATTAGAGAGGGTGCAGAGGAGATTGACCAGGATGCTGCCTGGATTAGAGAGGGTGCAGAGGAGATTGACCAGGATGCTGCCTGGATTAGAGAGGGTGCAGAGGAGATTGACCAGGATGCTGTCTGGATTGGAGAGGGTGCAGAGGAGATTGACCAGGACGCTGCCTGGATTAGAGAGGGTGCAGAGGAGATTGACCAGGATGCTGCCTGGATTAGAGAGGGTGCAGAGGAGATTGACCAGGACTCTGCCTGGATTAGAGAGGGTGCAGAAAAGATTGACCAAGATGCTGCCTGGATTAGAGAGGGTGCAGAGGAGATTGACCAGGATGCTGCCTGGATTAGAGAGGGTGCAGAGGAGATTGACCAGGATGCTGCCTGGATTAGAGAGGGTGCAGAGGAGATTGACCAGGATGCTGCCTGGATTAGAGAGGGTTTAGAGGAGATTGATCAGGATGCTGCCTGGATTAGAGAGGGTGCAGAGGAGATTGACCAGGATGCTGCCTGGATTAGAGAGGGTGCAGAGGAGATTGACCAGGATGCTGCCTGGATTAGAGAGGGTGCAGAGGAGATTGACAAGGACACTGCCTGGATTAGAGAGGGTGCAGAGGAGATTGACCAGGATGCTGTCTGGATTGGAGAGGGTGCAGAGGAGATTGACCAGGACGCTGCCTGGATTAGAGAGGGTGCAGAGGAGATTGACCAGGATGCTGCCTGGATTAGAGAGGGTGCAGAGGAGATTGACCAGGACTCTGCCTGGATTAGAGAGGGTGCAGAAAAGATTGACCAAGATGCTGCCTGGATTAGAGAGGGTGCAGAGGAGATTGACCAGGATGCTGCCTGGATTAGAGAGGGTGCAGAGGAGATTGACCAGGATGCTGCCTGGATTAGAGAGGGTGCAGAGGAGATTGACCAGGATGCTGCCTGGATTAGAGAGGGTTTAGAGGAGATTGATCAGGATGCTGCCTGGATTAGAGAGGGTGCAGAAGAGATTGACCAGGATGCTGCCTGGATTAGAGAGGGTGCAGAGGAGATTGACCAGGATGCTGCCTGGATTAGAGAGGGTGCAGAGGAGATTGACAAGGACACTGCCTGGATTAGAGAGTGAGCAGAGGAGATTGACCAGGATGCTGTCTGGATTAGAGAGGGTGCAGAGGAGATTGACAAGGACACTGCCTGGATTAGAGAGGGTGCAGAGGAGATTGACCAGGATGCTGCCTGGATTAGAGAGGGTGCAGAGGAGATTGACCAGGATGCTGCCTGGATTAGAGAGGGTTTAGAGGAGATTGATCAGGATGCTGCCTGGATTAGAGAGGGTGCAGAGGAGATTGACCAGGATGCTGCCTGGATTAGAGAGGGTGCAGAGGAGATTGACCAGGATGCTGTCTGGATTAGAGAGTGAGCAGAGGAGATTGACCAGGATGCTGCCTGGATTAGAGAGGGTGCAGAGGAGATTGACCAGGATGCTGCCTGGATTAGAGAGGGTTTAGAGGAGATTGATCAGGATGCTGCCTGGATTAGAGAGGGTGCAGAGGAGATTGACCAGGATGCTGCCTGGATTAGAGAGGGTGCAGAGGAGATTGACCAGGATGCTGCCTGGATTAGAGAGGGTGCAGAGGAGATTGACAAGGACACTGCCTGGATTAGAGAGTGAGCAGAGGAGATTGACCAGGATGCTGTCTGGATTAGAGAGTGAGCAGAGGAGATTGACCAGGATGCTGCCTGGATTAGAGAGGGTGCAGAGGAGATTGACCAGGATGCTGCCTGGATTAGAGAGGGTTTAGAGGAGATTGATCAGGATGCTGCCTGGATTAGAGAGGGTGCAGAGGAGATTGACCAGGATGCTGCCTGGTTTAGAGAGGCTGCAGAGGAGATTGACCAGGACGCTGCCTGGATTAGAGAGGGTACAGAGGAGATTGACCAGGATGCTGCCTGGATTAGAGAGGGTGCAGAGGAGATTGACAAGGACACTGCCTGGATTAGAGAGGGTGCAGAGGAGATTGACCAGGATGCTGCCTGGATTAGAGAGGGTGCAGAGAAGATTGACCAGGATGCTGCCTGGATTAGAGAGGGTGCAGAGGAGATTGACCAGGACGCTGCCTGGATTAGAGAGGGTGCAGAGGAGATTGACCAGGATGCTGCCTGGATTAGAGATGGTGCAGAGGAGATTGACCAGGATGCTGCCTGGATTAGAGAGGGTGCAGAGGAGATTGACCAGGACGCTGCCTGGATTAGAGAGGGTGCAGAGGAGATTGACCAGGATGCTGCCTGGATTAGAGAGGGTGCAGAGGAGATTGACCAGGACTCTGCCTGGATTAGAGAGGGTGCAGTGGAGATTGACCAGGATGCTGCCTGGATTAGAGATGGTGCAGAGGAGATTGACCAGGATGCTGCCTGGATTAGAGAGGGTGCAGAGGAGATTGACCAGGACGCTGCCTGTATTAGAGAGGGTACAGAGGAGATTGACCAGGACGCTGCCTGGATTAGAGAGGGTGCAGAGGAGATTGACCAGGATGCTGCCTGGATTAGAGAGGGTGCAGAGAAGATTCACCAGAACGCTGCCTGGATTAGAGAGGGTGCAGAGGAGATTCACCAGAACGCTGTCTGGATTAGAGAGGGTGCAGAGGAGATTCACCAGGATGCTGCCTGGATTAGAGAGGGTGCAGAGGAGATTGACCAGGATGCTGCCTGGATTAGAGAGGGTGCAGAGGAGATTGACCAGGATGCTGCCTGGATTAGAGAGGGTGCAGAGGAGATTGACCAGGATGCTGTCTGGATTGGAGAGGGTGCAGAGGAGATTGACCAGGATGCTGTCTGGATTGGAGAGGGTGCAGAGGAGATTGACCAGGACGCTGCCTGGATTAGAGAGGGTGCAGAGGAGATTGACCAGGATGCTGCCTGGATTAGAGAGGGTGCAGAGGAGATTGACCAGGACTCTGCCTGGATTAGAGAGGGTGCAGAAAAGATTGACCAAGATGCTGCCTGGATTAGAGAGGGTGCAGAGGAGATTGACCAGGATGCTGCCTGGATTAGAGAGGGTGCAGAGGAGATTGACCAGGATGCTGCCTGGATTAGAGAGGGTGCAGAGGAGATTGACCAGGATGCTGCCTGGATTAGAGAGGGTTTAGAGGAGATTGATCAGGATGCTGCCTGGATTAGAGAGGGTGCAGAGGAGATTGACCAGGATGCTGCCTGGATTAGAGAGGGTGCAGAGGAGATTGACCAGGATGCTGCCTGGATTAGAGAGGGTGCAGAGGAGATTGACAAGGACACTGCCTGGATTAGAGAGGGTGCAGAGGAGATTGACCAGGATGCTGTCTGGATTGGAGAGGGTGCAGAGGAGATTGACCAGGACGCTGCCTGGATTAGAGAGGGTGCAGAGGAGATTGACCAGGATGCTGCCTGGATTAGAGAGGGTGCAGAGGAGATTGACCAGGACTCTGCCTGGATTAGAGAGGGTGCAGAAAAGATTGACCAAGATGCTGCCTGGATTAGAGAGGGTGCAGAGGAGATTGACCAGGATGCTGCCTGGATTAGAGAGGGTGCAGAGGAGATTGACCAGGATGCTGCCTGGATTAGAGAGGGTGCAGAGGAGATTGACCAGGATGCTGCCTGGATTAGAGAGGGTTTAGAGGAGATTGATCAGGATGCTGCCTGGATTAGAGAGGGTGCAGAGGAGATTGACCAGGATGCTGCCTGGATTAGAGAGGGTGCAGAGGAGATTGACCAGGATGCTGCCTGGATTAGAGAGGGTGCAGAGGAGATTGACAAGGACACTGCCTGGATTAGAGAGGGTGCAGAGGAGATTGACCAGGATGCTGTCTGGATTAGAGAGGGTGCAGAGGAGATTGACAAGGACACTGCCTGGATTAGAGAGGGTGCAGAGGAGATTGACCAGGATGCTGCCTGGATTAGAGAGGGTGCAGAGGAGATTGACCAGGACTCTGCCTGGATTAGAGAGGGTGCAGTGGAGATTGACCAGGATGCTGCCTGGATTAGAGATGGTGCAGAGGAGATTGACCAGGATGCTGCCTGGATTAGAGAGGGTGCAGAGGAGATTGACCAGGACGCTGCCTGTATTAGAGAGGGTACAGAGGAGATTGACCAGGATGCTGCCTGGATTAGAGAGGGTGCAGAGGAGATTGACCAGGATGCTGCCTGGATTAGAGAGGGTGCAGAGAAGATTCACCAGAACGCTGCCTGGATTAGAGAGGGTGCAGAGGAGATTCACCAGAACGCTGTCTGGATTAGAGAGGGTGCAGAGGAGATTCACCAGGATGCTGCCTGGATTAGAGAGGGTGCAGAGGAGATTGACCAGGATGCTGCCTGGATTAGAGAGGGTGCAGAGGAGATTGACCAGGATGCTGCCTGGATTAGAGAGGGTGCAGAGGAGATTGACCAGGATGCTGTCTGGATTGGAGAGGGTGCAGAGGAGATTGACCAGGACGCTGCCTGGATTAGAGAGGGTGCAGAGGAGATTGACCAGGATGCTGCCTGGATTAGAGAGGGTGCAGAGGAGATTGACCAGGACTCTGCCTGGATTAGAGAGGGTGCAGAAAAGATTGACCAAGATGCTGCCTGGATTAGAGAGGGTGCAGAGGAGATTGACCAGGATGCTGCCTGGATTAGAGAGGGTGCAGAGGAGATTGACCAGGATGCTGCCTGGATTAGAGAGGGTGCAGAGGAGATTGACCAGGATGCTGCCTGGATTAGAGAGGGTTTAGAGGAGATTGATCAGGATGCTGCCTGGATTAGAGAGGGTGCAGAGGAGATTGACCAGGATGCTGCCTGGATTAGAGAGGGTGCAGAGGAGATTGACCAGGATGCTGCCTGGATTAGAGAGGGTGCAGAGGAGATTGACAAGGACACTGCCTGGATTAGAGAGGGTGCAGAGGAGATTGACCAGGATGCTGTCTGGATTGGAGAGGGTGCAGAGGAGATTGACCAGGACGCTGCCTGGATTAGAGAGGGTGCAGAGGAGATTGACCAGGATGCTGCCTGGATTAGAGAGGGTGCAGAGGAGATTGACCAGGACTCTGCCTGGATTAGAGAGGGTGCAGAAAAGATTGACCAAGATGCTGCCTGGATTAGAGAGGGTGCAGAGGAGATTGACCAGGATGCTGCCTGGATTAGAGAGTGAGCAGAGGAGATTGACCAGGATGCTGTCTGGATTAGAGAGGGTGCAGAGGAGATTGACAAGGACACTGCCTGGATTAGAGAGTGAGCAGAGGAGATTGACCAGGATGCTGTCTGGATTAGAGAGGGTGCAGAGGAGATTGACAAGGACACTGCCTGGATTAGAGAGGGTGCAGAGGAGATTGACCAGGATGCTGCCTGGATTAGAGAGGGTGCAGAGGAGATTGACCAGGATGCTGCCTGGATTAGAGAGGGTTTAGAGGAGATTGATCAGGATGCTGCCTGGATTAGAGAGGGTGCAGAGGAGATTGACCAGGATGCTGCCTGGATTAGAGAGGGTGCAGAGGAGATTGACCAGGATGCTGTCTGGATTAGAGAGTGAGCAGAGGAGATTGACCAGGATGCTGCCTGGATTAGAGAGGGTGCAGAGGAGATTGACCAGGATGCTGCCTGGATTAGAGAGGGTTTAGAGGAGATTGATCAGGATGCTGCCTGGATTAGAGAGGGTGCAGAGGAGATTGACCAGGATGCTGCCTGGATTAGAGAGGGTGCAGAGGAGATTGACCAGGATGCTGCCTGGATTAGAGAGGGTGCAGAGGAGATTGACAAGGACACTGCCTGGATTAGAGAGTGAGCAGAGGAGATTGACCAGGATGCTGTCTGGATTAGAGAGTGAGCAGAGGAGATTCACCAGGATGCTGCCTGGATTAGAGAGGGTGCAGAGGAGATTGACCAGGATGCTGCCTGGATTAGAGAGGGTTTAGAGGAGATTGATCAGGATGCTGCCTGGATTAGAGAGGGTGCAGAGGAGATTGACCAGGATGCTGCCTGGTTTAGAGAGGCTGCAGAGGAGATTGACCAGGACGCTGCCTGGATTAGAGAGGGTACAGAGGAGATTGACCAGGATGCTGCCTGGATTAGAGAGGGTGCAGAGGAGATTGACAAGGACACTGCCTGGATTAGAGAGGGTGCAGAGGAGATTGACCAGGATGCTGCCTGGATTAGAGAGGGTGCAGAGGAGATTGACAAGGATGCTGTCTGGATTAGAGAGGGTGCAGAGAAGATTGACCAGGATGCTGCCTGGATTAGAGAGGGTGCAGAGGAGATTGACAAGGATGCTGTCTGGATTAGAGAGGGTGCAGAGGAGATTGACCAGGACGCTGCCTGGATTAGAGAGGGTGCAGAGGAGATTGACAAGGATGCTGTCTGGATTAGAGAGGGTGCAGAGGAGATTGACCAGGATGCTGCCTGGATTAGAGAGGGTGCAGAGGAGATTCACCAGGATGCTGCCTGGATTAGAGAGGGTGCAGAGGAGATTGACCAGGACGCTGTCTGGATTAGAGAGGGTGCAGAGGAGATTGACCAGGACGCTGTCTGGATTAGAGAGGGTGCAGAGGAGATTTACCAGGACGCTGCCTGGATTAGAGAGGGTGCAGAGGAGATTGACAAGGATGCTGTCTGGATTAGAGAGGGTGCAGAGGAGATTGACCAGGATGCTGCCTGGATTAGAGAGGGTGCAGAGGAGATTCACCAGGATGCTGCCTGGATTAGAGAGGGTGCAGAGGAGATTGACCAGGACGCTGTCTGGATTAGAGAGGGTGCAGAGGAGATTGACCAGGACGCTGTCTGGATTAGAGAGGGTGCAGAGGAGATTTACCAGGACGCTGCCTGGATTAGAGAGGGTGCAGAGGAGATTGACAAGGATGCTGTCTGGATTAGAGAGGGTGCAGAGGAGATTGACCAGGATGCTGCCTGGATTAGAGAGGGTGCAGAGGAGATTCACCAGGATGCTGCCTGGATTAGAGAGGGTGCAGAGGAGATTGACAAGGACACTGCCTGGATTAGAGAGGGTGCAGAGGAGATTGACCAGGATGCTGTCTGGATTAGAGAGGGTGCAGAGGAGATTGACAAGGACACTGCCTGGATTAGAGAGGGTGCAGAGGAGATTGACCAGGATGCTGCCTGGATTAGAGAGGGTGCAGAGGAGATTGACCAGGACTCTGCCTGGATTAGAGAGGGTGCAGTGGAGATTGACCAGGATGCTGCCTGGATTAGAGATGGTGCAGAGGAGATTGACCAGGATGCTGCCTGGATTAGAGAGGGTGCAGAGGAGATTGACCAGGACGCTGCCTGTATTAGAGAGGGTACAGAGGAGATTGACCAGGATGCTGCCTGGATTAGAGAGGGTGCAGAGGAGATTGACCAGGATGCTGCCTGGATTAGAGAGGGTGCAGAGAAGATTCACCAGAACGCTGCCTGGATTAGAGAGGGTGCAGAGGAGATTCACCAGAACGCTGTCTGGATTAGAGAGGGTGCAGAGGAGATTCACCAGGATGCTGCCTGGATTAGAGAGGGTGCAGAGGAGATTGACCAGGATGCTGCCTGGATTAGAGAGGGTGCAGAGGAGATTGACCAGGATGCTGCCTGGATTAGAGAGGGTGCAGAGGAGATTGACCAGGATGCTGTCTGGATTGGAGAGGGTGCAGAGGAGATTGACCAGGACGCTGCCTGGATTAGAGAGGGTGCAGAGGAGATTGACCAGGATGCTGCCTGGATTAGAGAGGGTGCAGAGGAGATTGACCAGGACTCTGCCTGGATTAGAGAGGGTGCAGAAAAGATTGACCAAGATGCTGCCTGGATTAGAGAGGGTGCAGAGGAGATTGACCAGGATGCTGCCTGGATTAGAGAGGGTGCAGAGGAGATTGACCAGGATGCTGCCTGGATTAGAGAGGGTGCAGAGGAGATTGACCAGGATGCTGCCTGGATTAGAGAGGGTTTAGAGGAGATTGATCAGGATGCTGCCTGGATTAGAGAGGGTGCAGAGGAGATTGACCAGGATGCTGCCTGGATTAGAGAGGGTGCAGAGGAGATTGACCAGGATGCTGCCTGGATTAGAGAGGGTGCAGAGGAGATTGACAAGGACACTGCCTGGATTAGAGAGGGTGCAGAGGAGATTGACCAGGATGCTGTCTGGATTGGAGAGGGTGCAGAGGAGATTGACCAGGACGCTGCCTGGATTAGAGAGGGTGCAGAGGAGATTGACCAGGATGCTGCCTGGATTAGAGAGGGTGCAGAGGAGATTGACCAGGACTCTGCCTGGATTAGAGAGGGTGCAGAAAAGATTGACCAAGATGCTGCCTGGATTAGAGAGGGTGCAGAGGAGATTGACCAGGATGCTGCCTGGATTAGAGAGGGTGCAGAGGAGATTGACCAGGATGCTGCCTGGATTAGAGAGGGTGCAGAGGAGATTGACCAGGATGCTGCCTGGATTAGAGAGGGTTTAGAGGAGATTGATCAGGATGCTGCCTGGATTAGAGAGGGTGCAGAGGAGATTGACCAGGATGCTGCCTGGATTAGAGAGGGTGCAGAGGAGATTGACCAGGATGCTGCCTGGATTAGAGAGGGTGCAGAGGAGATTGACAAGGACACTGCCTGGATTAGAGAGTGAGCAGAGGAGATTGACCAGGATGCTGTCTGGATTAGAGAGGGTGCAGAGGAGATTGACAAGGACACTGCCTGGATTAGAGAGGGTGCAGAGGAGATTGACCAGGATGCTGCCTGGATTAGAGAGGGTGCAGAGGAGATTGACCAGGATGCTGCCTGGATTAGAGAGGGTTTAGAGGAGATTGATCAGGATTCTGCCTGGATTAGAGAGGGTGCAGAGGAGATTGACCAGGATGCTGCCTGGATTAGAGAGGGTGCAGAGGAGATTGACCAGGATGCTGTCTGGATTAGAGAGTGAGCAGAGGAGATTGACCAGGATGCTGCCTGGATTAGAGAGGGTGCAGAGGAGATTGACCAGGATGCTGCCTGGATTAGAGAGGGTTTAGAGGAGATTGATCAGGATGCTGCCTGGATTAGAGAGGGTGCAGAGGAGATTGACCAGGATGCTGCCTGGATTAGAGAGGGTGCAGAGGAGATTGACCAGGATGCTGCCTGGATTAGAGAGGGTGCAGAGGAGATTGACAAGGACACTGCCTGGATTAGAGAGTGAGCAGAGGAGATTGACCAGGATGCTGTCTGGATTAGAGAGTGAGCAGAGGAGATTGACCAGGATGCTGCCTGGATTAGAGAGGGTGCAGAGGAGATTGACCAGGATGCTGCCTGGATTAGAGAGGGTTTAGAGGAGATTGATCAGGATGCTGCCTGGATTAGAGAGGGTGCAGAGGAGATTGACCAGGATGCTGCCTGGTTTAGAGAGGCTGCAGAGGAGATTGACCAGGACGCTGCCTGGATTAGAGAGGGTACAGAGGAGATTGACCAGGATGCTGCCTGGATTAGAGAGGGTGCAGAGGAGATTGACAAGGACACTGCCTGGATTAGAGAGGGTGCAGAGGAGATTGACCAGGATGCTGCCTGGATTAGAGAGGGTGCAGAGGAGATTGACAAGGATGCTGTCTGGATTAGAGAGGGTGCAGAGAAGATTGACCAGGATGCTGCCTGGATTAGAGAGGGTGCAGAGGAGATTGACAAGGATGCTGTCTGGATTAGAGAGGGTGCAGAGGAGATTGACCAGGACGCTGCCTGGATTAGAGAGGGTGCAGAGGAGATTGACAAGGATGCTGTCTGGATTAGAGAGGGTGCAGAGGAGATTGACCAGGATGCTGCCTGGATTAGAGAGGGTGCAGAGGAGATTCACCAGGATGCTGCCTGGATTAGAGAGGGTGCAGAGGAGATTGACCAGGACGCTGTCTGGATTAGAGAGGGTGCAGAGGAGATTGACCAGGACGCTGTCTGGATTAGAGAGGGTGCAGAGGAGATTTACCAGGACGCTGCCTGGATTAGAGAGGGTGCAGAGGAGATTGACAAGGATGCTGTCTGGATTAGAGAGGGTGCAGAGGAGATTGACCAGGATGCTGCCTGGATTAGAGAGGGTGCAGAGGAGATTCACCAGGATGCTGCCTGGATTAGAGAGGGTGCAGAGGAGATTGACCAGGACGCTGTCTGGATTAGAGAGGGTGCAGAGGAGATTGACCAGGACGCTGTCTGGATTAGAGAGGGTGCAGAGGAGATTTACCAGGACGCTGCCTGGATTAGAGAGGGTGCAGAGGAGATTGACAAGGATGCTGTCTGGATTAGAGAGGGTGCAGAGGAGATTGACCAGGATGCTGCCTGGATTAGAGAGGGTGCAGAGGAGATTCACCAGGATGCTGCCTGGATTAGAGAGGGTGCAGAGGAGATTGACCAGGACGCTGCCTGGATTAGAGAGGGTGTAGAGGAGATTGACCAGGACGCTGTCTGGATTATTATTGAGTTTCTTCCTCGGGAGAGTCCAGTGTTTCTCCACGTAAGGACCAATGGGATGGTGAACACAGTCTCTCTCTGCTTCTCTCCCCTCCCCAGGTTGGATCCACGCTGTTTACACTCCAGAAGACACCCTGGTCTTCGGTGGCAATTTCCTCCACAGCTTCAACATCCCCACCCAGCTGCGTATCTACAACATTGAGGACCGAACGCGGGTGAGACGGAGTGACGGGGCCTCCCCCACTGGGGGGGGGGGGGGGGGGGGTGGGTGGTAGTTCTCCCGGGATGCATCCTGTCCCCCACTGACCCGTCCGACTCTCCTGCCGGCAGGTTCCGCTCAAGTTCCGCTACCCGTTCTACTACGAGATGTGCTGGTACGTGGTGGAGCGTTACGTCTTCTTTCTGGCCAAGTGCTCCCACCTGACAAAGCAGTTCCAGAAGGAATCTCAGCTTATCGGTGAGTCCCGCATGCAGTCTGCCAAGCTCCGAGCGCTGGCCCCTCTCTCGGGGGGAGATCTGTACACTGACCGGTGTCTCTCAGTCCCTCTCTCTCAGGGGGAGATCTGTACACTGACCGGTGTCTCTCAGTCCCTCTCTCTCAGGGGGAGATCTGTACACTGACCGGTGTCTCTCGGTCCCTCTCTGTCAGGGGGAGATCTGTACACTGACCGGTGTCTCTTGGCCCCTCTCTCGGGGGGAGATCTGTACACTGACCGGTGTCTCTCTGTCCCTCTCTCTCAGGGGGAGATCTGTACACTGACCGGTGTCTCTCAGTCCCTCTCTCCCAGAGTGAGATCTGTACACTGACCGGTGTCTCTCAGTCCCTCTCTCTCAGGGGGAGATCTGTACACTGACCGGTGTCTCTCAGTCCCTCTCTCTCAGGAGGAGATCTGTACACTGACCGGTGTCTCTCAGTCCACCTCTGTTCAGCAGATACCTGTCCATTCACCAGTCACTCTCAGACCCTCTGAGCTAGCTGTCCACTCAATTACCATCATGTACACCTCTAACAAGTCAGCCCTCAACCTCCTTCGTTCCAGAGAGAAAAGCCCTCGCTTGCTCGACCTCTCCTCATAAGACATGCCCTCTAATCCAGGCAGTGTCCTGGTCAAGTCCTCTGCACCCTCTCTAATCCAGGCAGCAACCTGGTCAATCTCCTCTGCACCCTCTCTAATCCAGGCAGCATCCTGGTGAATCTCCTCTGCACCCTCTCTAATCCAGGCAGTGTCCTGGTCAATCTGCTCTGCACCATCTCTAATCCAGGCAGCATCCTGGTCAATCTCCTCTGCACCCTCTCTAATCCAGGCAGCATCCTGGTCAATCTCCTCTGCACCCTCTCTAATCCAGGCAGCATCCTGGTCAATCTCCTCTGCACCCTCTCTAATCCAGGCAGCATCCTGGTGAATCTCCTTTGCACCGTCTCTAATCCAGGCAGCATCCTGGTCAATCTCCTCTGCACCCTCTCTAATCCAGGCAGCATCCTGGTCAATCTCCTCTGCACCCTCTCTAAACCAGGCAGCATCCTGGTGAATCTCCTCTGCACCCTCTCTAATCCAGGCAGCATCCTGGTCAATCTCCTCTGCACCCTCTCTAAACCAGGCAGCATCCTGGTGAATCTCCTCTGCACCCTCTCTAATCCAGGCAGCATCCTGGTCAATCTCCTCTGCCACCCTCTCTAATCCAGGCAGCGTCCTGGTCAATCTCCTCTGCACCCTTTCTAATCCAGCAGCATCCTGGTCAATCTCCTCTGCACCCTCTCTAATCCAGGCAGCATCCTGGTCAATCTCCTCTGCACCCTCTCTAATCCAGGCAGCATCCTGGTCAATCTCCTCTGCACCCTCTCTAATCCAGGCAGCATCCTGGTGAATCTCCTCTGCACCCTCTCTAATCCAGGCAGCATCCTGGTGAATCTCCTCTGCACCCTCTCTAATCCAGGCAGCATCCTGGTGAATCTCCTCTGCACCCTCTCTAATCCAGGCAGCATCCTGGTCAATCTCCTCTGCACCCTTTCTAATCCAGGCAGCATCCTGGTCAATCTCCTCTGCACCCTCTCTAATCCAGACAGTATCCTGGTCAATCTCCTCTGCACCCTCTCTAAACCAGGCAGCATCCTGGTCAATCTCCTCTGCAGCCTCTCTAATCCAGGCAGCATCCTGGTCAATCTCCTCTGCACCCTCTCTAATCCAGGCAGTATCCTGGTCAATCTCCTCTGCAGCCTCTCTAATCCAGGTAGCGTCCTGGTCAATCTCCTCTGCAGCCTCTCTAATCCAGGCAGCGTCCTGGTCAATCTCCTCTGCACCCTCTTTAAAGCTTCCACATCTTTCTTATAATGAGCGGAGCAGAACTGCACAGAACACTTCAAGTCCAAGCAGGGTTTTATAGAGCTGCAATGTTACCTTGCAGCTCTTGGACTCGATCCCCCTACTAACACACCAAATGCCACTTTAACCACCCTCTCAATTTACACAGGAACTTTGCGGGATCTCTGGACGTGGAGCCCGAGATCTCTCTGTACCTCCACACCGCTGGGAATCCTGCCATTGACCCTGTCCTCTGAAGTCAAATTTGACCTACCAACGTGAATCACTCCACACTCCTCAGCCTGGCTCCGCATCCTTTCAACGTCCCATGGTCTCCCTCCGTGTTATTGCCCACACTTCCCGGGTTCTGCCCCGTCGCAGTTGAAACCCCTCTCTCCCCCGTCCGGCCGCCTCTCTCCTTGCCTTTGCTTTTACGCCCTGTGTTTTCCTCCACCCCCCCCCCCCCCCAACAGACTCGGACTCAGAGAGCGACAGCGACTCCTCCAGCAGCGAAGAGGACGGGGAGGGCGAGGGGATCGCCGGGGGCCCTCCAGCTGCCCCTCGCACGAGGGGGGTGTGGCCGCCCAGGCTCCCCCCCCTCTGCCCCCGCCCCCTCCCCCCCGGCCAGACCAACGGGCTGGGGGCCGAGGGCGGGGCGCCCCGGGCGCTGAAGCGCAGCCCCTCCAGCGAATCGCAGGACTCGAGGGCCGACGGCTGGATCCACCTGACCCACTTCGAGCGGAGCGGGCTCCGGGCGCTGGTCGACAGGCTGGAGTCGCTTCCCGAGAACAAGAGGTGCGTCCCAGACGGTCTGATTGACGCCGAGTCCCTCCTGAAAGACATGAAGGTGAGTGTCGCCCCCCTCCAAACCCCCCCCGCCGCCTGCCCCCCCCTCGTCCCTCAGCACTGCTCCTAACTCTCTCTCTCTCTCTCTCTCTCTCTCCACTCCCCCAATCCACCGCAGAAGGTACTGGAGGACCACATGAACGACGATCCCAAGCTGGCTTGTACCGGGTTCCCCATCATCCGGTGGCCAAAGAAACGAGACAAGGTGAGTGTGGGACAGACCGACGGGGGGGGCAGTGGGGACAGTTACCCCATCGTCCGACGGCCAAAGAAACGAGACAAGGTGAGTGTGGGACAGACCGACGGGGGGGGGGGGTGCAGAGGGGACAGTTACCCCATTGTCCGACGGCCAAAGAAACGAGACAAGGTGAGTGTGGGACAGACTGACGGCGGGGGCAGAGGGGACAGTTACCCCATCGTCCGACAGCCAAAGAAACGAGACAAGGTGAGTGTGGGACAGACCGACGGGGGGGGCGGAGGGGACAGTTACCCCATTGTCCGACGGCCAAAGAAACGAGACAAGGTGAGTGTGGGACAGACCGACGGGGGGGGCGGAGGGGACAGTTACCCCATCGTCCGACGGCCAAAGAAACGAGACAAGGTGAGTGTGGGACAGACTGACGGCGGGGGCAGTGGGGACAGTTACCCCATCGTCCGACGGCCAAAGAAACGAGACAAGGTGAGTGTGGGACAGACTGACGGGGGGGGCGGAGGGGACAGTTACCCCATCGTCCGACGGCCAAAGAAACGAGACAAGGTGAGTGTGGGACAGACTGACGGCGGGGGGCAGTGGGGACAGTTACCCCATCGTCCGACGGCCAAAGAAACGAGACAAGGTGAGTGTGGGACAGACTGACGGCGGGGGCAGTGGGGACAGTTACCCCATCGTCCGACGGCCAAAGAAACGAGACAAGCTGAGTGTGGGACAGACCGACGGGGGGGGCGGAGGGGACAGTTACCCCATCGTCCGGTGGCCAAAGAAGCGAGACAAGGTGAGTGTGGGACAGACCGACGGGGGGGGCGGAGGGGACAGTTACCCCATCGTCCGGTGGCCAAAGAAACGAGACAAGGTGAGTGTGGGACAGACCGACGGGGGGGGGCGGAGGGGACAGTTACCCCATCGTCCGACGGCCAAAGAAACGAGACAAGGTGAGTGTGGGACAGACCGACGGGGGGGGGGCGGAGGGGACAGTTACCCCATCGTCCGGTGGCCAAAGAAACGAGACAAGGTGAGTGTGGGACAGACCGACGGGGGCAGTGGGGACAGTTACCCCATCGTCCGACGGCCAAAGAAACGAGACAAGGTGAGTGTGGGACAGACCGACGGGGGGGGGCGGAGGGGACAGTTACCCCATCGTCCGACGGCCAAAGAAACGAGACAAGGTGAGTGTGGGACAGACCGACGGGGGGGGCGGAGGGGGCGGAGGGGACAGTTACCCCATCGTCCGACGGCCAAAGAAACGAGACAAGCTGAGTGTGGAAGAGGAGGAGGGAGCGAGGATAGACCGACAGGGGGTCTGCTGGCCACAGAAGCTGGACGAGATGAAGGGAGGGTTGATATGAGGCTTCGGGGGTTTGGAGAGGAGGTCAAGGCGTTAGGGAGAGACGTATTCCAGGAACACTGATCAAATTCCTCCTCATTTTCCTCTCCTCTTTCTCCCGCCCCCCCAGCCGAAGATGGGGAGGCCGCGATCGCGGCCCCCTCCCCTGCCCCCAGGCCGGCCGCCGGTAGTGAGGGGCGGCCCGGGTTCCCGGAGGAGGAGGAGGAGGTGTAAGCAGTGCGCAGCTTGCCGGCGCCGCGAATGCGGGCTCTGCCACTACTGCCGAGACATGAAGAAGTTCGGTGGTCCCGGGCGGATGAAGCAGTCCTGCGTGCTGAGGCAGTGTGAGGCGGTGAGATCCCTCCGCGGTGCCTCCAGCTCTTTCCCTCCCTCCGCGGTACCTCACCTCTCCCTCCCTCCGTGGTGCCTCCAGCTCTTTCCCTCCCTCCATCCCTCCCTCCGCGGTGCTCCAGCTCTTTCCCTCCCTCCATCCCTCCGCGGTACCTCCCCTCTCCCTCCCTCCGCGGTGCCTCCAGCTCTTTCCCTCCCTCCATCCCTCCCTCCGCGGCACCTCCCCCTCCCTCCGCGGTACCTCCCCCTCCCTCCGCGGTGCCTCCAGCTCTTTCCCTCCCTCCATCCCTCCCTCCGCGGTACCTCCCCTCTCCCTCCCTCCGCGGTGCCTCCAGCTCTTTCCCTCCCTCCATCCCTCCGCGGTACCTCCCCTCTCCCTCCCTCCGCGGTGCCTCCAGCTCTTTCCCTCCCTCCATCCCTCCCTCCGCGGCACCTCCCCCTCCCTCCGCGGTGCCTCCAGCTCTTTCCCTCCCTCCGCGGTACCTCCCCCTCCCTCCGCGGTGCCTCCAGCTCTTTCCCTCCCTCCATCCCTCCCTCCGCGGTACCTCCCCTCTCCCTCCCTCCGCGGTGCCTCCAGCTCTTTCCCTCCCTCCATCCCTCCGCGGTACCTCCCCTCTCCCTCCCTCCGCGGTGCCTCCAGCTCTTTCCCTCCCTCCATCCCTCCCTCCGCGGCACCTCCCCCTCCTCCGCGGTGCCTCCAGCTCTTTCCCTCCCTCCGCGGTACCTCCCCCTCCCTCCGCGGTGCCTCCAGCTCTTTCCCTCCCTCCATCCCTCCCTCCGCGGTACCTCCCCTCTCCCTCCCTCCGCGGTGCCTCCAGCTCTTTCCCTCCCTCCCACCCTCCGCGGTGCCTCCCCTCTCCCTCCCTCCCTCCCTCTGCGATCTATAAAGCACTGGAGTACAATTCAGCCATTTGGCCCATCGAGCCTGCTCCGCCTTTCCACGTGGCAGATTTACCATCCCTCTCAGCCCCCAGTCTCCTGCCTTCTCCCCAAAACCTTCAACAGTCCGGCTAACCAAGAACCTGTCAACCTCCACCTGACGGCTCGTGGCAACGGTCTGCACAGATTCACCACCCTCTGTCTAAAGAAACTCCTCCTCATCTCCGTTCGAAAAGGACACCCCTCTGTTCTGAGGCTGTGTCCTCTGTCCGAGACTCCCCCACGATAGGAAACATCCTCTCCACATCCACTCTATCTGTGTCCTCTGGTCCGAGACTCCCCCACGATAGGAAACATCCTCTCCACATCCACTCTATCTGTGTCCTCTGGTCCTAGACTCCCCCACTACAGGAAACATCCTCTCCACATCCACTCTATCTGTGTCCTCTGGTCATAGACTCCCCCACTACAGGAAACATCCTCTCCACATCCACTCTATCTGTCTCCTCTGGTCCTAGACTCCCCCACTACAGGAAACATCCTCTCCACATCCACTCTATCTGTGTCCTCTGGTCCTCGACTCCCCCACTATAGGAAACATCCTCTCCACATCCACTCCATCTGTGTCCTCTGGTCCTCGACTCCCCCCACTATAGAAAACATCCTCTCCACATCCACTCTATCTGTGTCCTCTGGTCCTAGACTCCCCCACTACAGGAAACATCCTCTCCACATCTACTCTATCTGTGTCCTCTGGTCCTAGACTCCCCACTACAGGAAACATCCTCTCCACATCTACTCTATCTGTGTCCTCTGGTCCTAGACTCCCCCACTACAGGAAACATCCTCTCCACATCCACTCTATCTGTGTCCTCTGGTCCTAGACTCCCCCACTACAGGAAACATCCTCTCCACATCCACTCTATCTGTGTCCTCTGGTCCTAGACTCCCCCACTACAGGAAACATCCTCTCCACATCCACTCTATCTGTGTCCTCTAGTCCTAGACTCCCCCACTACAGGAAACATCCTCTCCACATCCACTCTATCTGTGTCCTCTGGTCCTAGACTCCCCACTACAGGAAACATCCTCTCCACATCTACTCTATCTGTGTCCTCTGGTCCTAGACTCCCCCACTACAGGAAACATCCTCTCCACATCTACTCTATCTGTGTCCTCTGGTCCTAGACTCCCCCACTACAGGAAACATCCTCTCCACATCCACTCTATCTGTGTCCTCTGGTCCTAGACTCCCCCAGTACAGGAAACATCCTCTCCACATCCACTCTATCTATGTCCTCTGGTCCTAGACTCACCCACTACAGGAAACATCCTCTCCACATCCACTCTATCTCTGTCCTCTGGTCCTAGACTCCCCCAGTACAGGAAACATCCTCTCCACATCCACTCTCTCAGTGTCCCCTGGTCCTAGACTCCCCCACTATAGGAAACATCCTCTCCACATCCACTCTCTCAGTGTGCCCTGGTCCCAGACTCCCCCACTATAGGAAACATCCTCTCCACATCCACTCTATCTGTGTCCTCTGGTTCTAGACTCCCCCACTGTAGGAAACATCCTCTCCACATCCACTCTCTCTGTGTCCCCTGGTCCTAGACTCCCCCACGATAGGAAACATCCTCTCCACATCCTCACTATCTGTGTCCTCTGGTCCTAGACTCCCCCACTGTAGGAAACATCCTCTCCACCTCCACTCTATCAGCCCCAACACAGAACCCCTGTGGAACACCACGAGTCTCCAGCAGCCAGCCAGAAGTGACTTCCCAATCAGCCAATGCTTTATCCTTGCCAGTAATACCGTAGTACATGTCCTGTAATACCATAGTACCCGTCCTGTAATACCGTAGTACCCGTCCTGTAATACCGTAGTACCCATCCTGTAATACCGTAGTACCCGTCCAGTAATACCGTAGTACCCGTCCTGTAATACCGTAGTACCCGTCCTGTAATACCGTAGTACCCGTCCAGTAATACCGTAGTACCCGTCCAGTAATACCGTAGTACCCGTCAGTAATACCGTGGTACCCGTCCTGTAATACCGTGGTACCCGTCCAGTAATACCTTAGTACCCGTCCTGTAATACCGTAGTACCCGTCCAGTAATACCGTAGTACCCGTCCTGTAATACCGTGGCTTCTTGCAAGGCAGCTTTGTGTGTGGCACCTTTTCACGGGCTTTCTGAAAAATCCAGTGATGCAGCATCCACTGCTTCCCCATTATCTCTCCTGCTTGTCATTTCCTCAAAGAATTCCAGCAGGAAACCGCGCTGACTACGGCCGATTTCTTTTCGTCGTCTGTCTTCCAGCGTGATCGTGACTCCGTCATCTCCCGCCCATTGAAGTCAGGCTGACTGGCCTGTAGTTTCCTTTCTCCCGCCTCCCTGGAGTGACTTTTGCAATGTTCTGGCCTTCCGGGACCATGCCATAAGCTGGTGACTCTTGAAAGATCGTTATCAATGCCGCCTCTTTCAGAAGATGGGGTGTGCCTTACCACCTTTTAGACCTTTGAGCTGTCCAAGTGTTTCCTCCTCAGTGATGGCAACTGCACTCGCTTCCGTCCGTCCCCCGTCCCCCCCGACACTCTCGAGCCCTTGTTCCTGCCGCGGCGAAGCCTCGTCCACCAATTCCTCGTCGCTGCTGCTACCCGCCGTTCTTCCACCGCGCCGCGGGGGTCTCCGATCTCATCCCCGCCCCTCCAGAGGCCACCGATGCCCTCGGCCCCGCGTCCGTCGGCCCTGTTCGATGTCGTCTCTCTCCCCCTCCCCCCCCCCAACACTTTGCCCGGTCCCTTCCTGACAGCCCTGTGGCACCCGCAGCTCGATCGCTACGCCCCCACCCCACCGTTGTAAGTAAGGAAACGGTTTCGGCGGGTCTGGGGGGGAAGGTCTCCAGGCTCACTGGCTCGGTACTAAAGGGTCTTACTTATAGAAGGCAAACGTGGGAACAAAGTGTTCGCACGCACACCCCCCCCCCCCACCACCCCCCCAGGGAAAAGTCGATAGGTGCAGGAGTAGGCCATTCGGCCCTTTGAGCCTGCACCGCCATTCTGAGATCATGGCTGATCATCTACTATCAATACCCGGTTCCTGCCTTGTCCCCATATCCCTTGATTCCCCTATCCATAAGATATCTATCTAGCTCCTTCTTGAAAGCATCCAGAGAATTGGCCTCCACTACCTTCCGAGGCAGAGCATTCCAGACCCCCACAACTCTCTGGGAGAAGTAGTTTTTCCTTAACTCTGTCCTAAATGACCCTACCCCTTATTCTCAAACCATGCCCTCTGGTACTGGACTGTCCCAGCATCTGGAACATATTTCCTGCCTCTACCTTGTCTGATCCCTTAATAATCTTATATGTTGCAATCAGATCCCCTCTCAATCTCCTTAATTCCAGCGTGTACAAGCCCAGTCTCTCTCACCTCTCTGCGTAAGACAGTCCGGACATCCCAGGAATTAACCTCGTGAATCTACGCTGCACTTCCTCTACAGCCAGGATGTCCTTCCTTAACCCTGGAGACCAAAACTGTAGACAATACTCCAGGTGTGGTCTCACAGGGCTCTGTACAAATGCTCACCATTCCTGTACCAAAGTACCCCATTCCTGCCCTCTCCCCATATCCCTTGACCCGGCTATCTATAAGAGCTCTATCTAACTCTCTCTTGAATGCATCCAGAGACTTGGCCTCTGCTGCCTTCTGGGGCAGAGCATTCCACATATCCACCACCCTCTGGGTGAAAACGTTTTTCCGCATCTCTGTTCTAAATGGCCTACCCCTTATTCTTAAACTGTGGCCTCTGGTTCTGGACTCACCCATCAGCGGGAACATGCTTCCTGCCTCCAGCGTGTCCAATCCCTTAATAATCTTATATGTTTCAATCAGATCCCCTCTCATCCTTCTAAATTCCAGTGTGTACAAGCCCAGTCGCTCCAATCTTTCAACATGTGACAGTCCCGCCATTCCGGGAATTAACCTCGTGAACCTACGCTCCACTCCCTCAATAGCAAGAATGTCCTTCCTCAAATTTGGAGACCAGAACTGCACACAATACTCCAGGTGGGGTCTCACCAGGGCCCTGTACAGCTGCAGAAGGACCTCTTTACTCCTGTACTCAATTCCTCTTGTTATAAAGGCCAGCATGCCATTAGCTTTCTTCACTGCCTGCTGTACCTGCATGCTTGCTTTCATTGACTGATGTACTTGTTGTACATCTCGTAGTACTTCCCCTTTTCTGTACCAAAGTACCCCATTCCTGCCCTCTCCCCATATCCCTCGACCCCGCTATCTATAAGAGCTCTATCTAACTCTCTCTCCAATGCATCCAGAGAATTGGCCTCTGCTGCCTTCTGGGGCAGAGCATTCCACATATCCACCACTCTACTCCGTGGTTAGAGAAGCTTTTCCTTGATACGATACCCGCTGCCCCTTGACTTGGTGCGGGCATGCCTCTCTGCTATCGGGGACGGTAATCAGCGCTCCCAACCCGATTCAGCGCCCAGCAGCAGTTCATGCGGCGCCGTTCCGCGGTCCTTGGCCTGGAGTGACGCAGGACGGTCCCTCGGAGGTGGCAACGAGAGCGCGTCCAGTGGACGCGCCCCCACCCCCCCCCCCTTTAGTGCGGGAGGGCACTACCGCCCAGGCAATTGATGGGGGGGGGGGGGGGGGTGCCGGCAGAGTTAAGCCGGTTACAAAGGCCAAGTACAAGGATAATTAAAGGGGCCGGTGGTTAGGGGTGCATTGTGTTCGGGGGCTGAAGCGAAACTGCCTGCCGGGGTACCGCCCCCTCCCCCATCCCGTATCCAGAGAGGGGTGCCTGTCACGTGACTGCACTGCCCTCTGCACCACCTGCCAGTCGGCATTTTGCCCCTCCCAACTAGTCAATGCACACTTGACCATCGGCCACCTTAATTGGATTGACCCGCCTAGCGTCGAGCCGTCGGCCCCCCCCGGTGAATCACCTGGGCCCCGACCTATGAAGGTCCCACAGGGTTGTGGGAGCGTTTCCTCTTGCCCCTGCCCGTGGCAGGTATCGGAGTTACTTTTCCTCGCTTGTATCTGCACCCGCGCTCCGTCCCCGCACCGCTCCCCCGTCTGTTGTGCTGCCGGCCCGAGCTTTCCCACGTCACCTGTTCTGAGTGCGCGTGTGCGAATGTTGTAGCCGCCTGTGTTGTTTCCCCAGTCGCTCTGCCCTGGTAAATAAACTCCTCGTTATTAAAACCGTGCGTCCAGAGCCCCAGAGAGTGGGACTCACTTCCGTCGGGACCCCCCGGGGCTCGGGCCTGACGCTCTCCCTCCCTGTGCCCACAGCCCATCCTGCCGCACACGGCCCTGTGCATGATCTGCGACGAGGGGGGCCAGGACGCCGAGGGGATGAGTGGGGCGCGGGGAGCTCTGATGGAGTGCTCCACCTGCAGCGAGATCGTCCACCCCTCCTGCCTGAAGGTGGGTGGCCCCCGCGGGGGCGGGGGATCCAAGGGGTCAGAGAGTGGCGGAAGGGGTTAACCCCTGCTTGGGGGGGGAGGAGTGGGCGGGTTGTGATGGAGGTGTTACAGAGTGAGGGCTTGGGGGCGGGGGATCCAAGGGGTCAGAGAGTGGCGGAAGGGGTTAACCCCTGCTTGGGGGAGGGAGGAGAGGGCGGGTTGTGATGGAGGTGTTACAGAGTGAGGGCTTGGGGGCGGGGGATCCAAGGGGTCAGAGAGTGGCGGAAGGGGTTAACCCCTGCTTGGGGGAGGGAGGAGAGGGCGGGTTGTGATGGAGGTGTTACAGAGTGAGGGCTTGGGGGCGGGGGATCCAAGGGGTCAGAGAGTGGCGGAAGGGGTTAACCCCTGCTTGGGGGGGGAGGAGAGGGCGGGTTGTGATGGAGGTGTTACAGAGTGAGGGCTTGGGGGCGGGGGATCCAAGGGGTCAGAGAGTGGCGGAAGGGGTTAACCCCTGCTTGGGGGGGGGAGGAGAGGGCGGGTTGTGATGGAGGTGTTAAAGAGAGCGAGGGTTTGGGGGAGGGATGTGGAGGGGTGTCGTGGATAGGGAGGGGATTGAGGGAGGATGTTCAAATCGGCGGGGGAAATAAAACAAGTCAAGTCACTTTTATTGTCATTTCAGCCATAGAACATAGAACAGTACAGCACATTACAGGCCCTTCGGCCCACAATGTTGTGCTGACCCTCAAACCCTGCCTCCCATATAACACCCCCCCCCCCCCCACCTTAAATTGCTCCATATACCTGTCTAGTATCTCCTAAACTTCACTAGTGTATCTGCCTCCACCACTGACTCAGGCAGTGCATTCCTCGCACCAACCACTCTCTGAGTGAAAAACCTTCCTCTAATATCCCCCTTGAACTTCCCTCCCCTCACCTTAAAGCCACATCCTCTTGTACTGAGCAGTGGTGCCCTGGGGAAGAGGCGCTGGCTGTCCACTCTGACTATTCCTCTTAATATCTTGTACACCTCTATCATGTCTCCTCTCATCCTCCTCTCCAAAGAGTAAAGCCCAAGCTCCCTTCATCTCTGATCACTCTCTAAACCAGGCAGCGTCCTGGTAAATCTGCTCTGGACCCGGAGCTGCTGGTGCAGTAAATCGGAGACGACGTTCCCCCAGGACCATGGTGCAACGTGAGACTGCACGAGACCACCTGCAGCACGGTGCGGGAGAGGGGCCAGAGGGCGGGGGCTGGGTGAGATGAGGGAAAGTGGGCGGTTAACGGACGGAGGGGGTCCGGGGTTCGACTGGCTGCTGATGTTTGACTCCTCCCTCTCCGAACAGCTGGACTCCTCCCTCGGGGTGATCAGCCAGCAGCTCCCCAACTGCTGGTCTGTCCAAAGTGCGTACAGCTGGAACAGAGGACGCAGGCGCTGGTGAGTGTCCTGGCCGGGCGGGGGGGGCGGCGCAAACCCGGGGAGGGGAGGGTGGAATCGGGCCGGCGTCGTGGACTGACCGTCTGAAACTCCCGTCTTCCAGGAACGTCGCACGCTGCCGCTGAAGGCCCCCCAGCCGGAGGGCGGGCACCCGTCGCAGGCGGAGAGGCCGAGGCTGGCGGTGGGGGCCGTCCGCCGGAAGCTGGAGGGGCTGCCCCCCCCTCGCCACTCCGACTACTTGCTGATGCGCAAGCGGAGACTGGCTGTGGCCGAGCAGTCCGCCCGCAACAAGGTGAGAGCCGGGTTCCTGGGCTTCTCTCCGTTCAGAAGTCAGTCCGCGCCTTCATTCCTTCTGCCGTCCGCGATCCGCCCGAGAGAGATCGGAAGCGCACGGAGAGTGAAGGGTTAATTTACGGGTTGAGCCGGTGGCGAGCGAGGCAGATGCATTCGTATCCGGAGAGCGGGGGCGAGGGTGAGGTGTGGAGACACCGGTGAGCCCTGCAAGTTTCAGGCCCCGCGGGTCAGAGACGATCCGCACTGGGATCATTCTGGGCCCGGAAGGAAAGCGTTGATGTGTCGGGAGCGTTCGACAGCTCCGGGCCTGGACTCGCTGGGGTTCAGAGGAATGAGGGGTGAATCACTGAAACCAACTGGATATTGAAAAGCCTTGGTTGAGTGGATGTGGAGAGGATGATTCTGATGGTGAATGAATCCTAGACTCCCCCACTACAGGAAACATCCTCTCCACATCCACTCTATCTGTGTCCTCTGGTCCTAGACTCCCCCACTATAGGAAACATCTTCTCCACATCAACTCTATCTGTGTCCTCTGGTCCTAGACTCCCCCACTACAGGAAACATCCTCTCGACATCCACTCTATCTGTGTCCTCTGGTCCCAGACTCCCCCCACTACAGGAAACATCCTCTCCACATCCACTCTATCTGTGTCCTCTGGTCCTGGACTCCCCCACTACAGGAAACATCCTCTCCACATCCACTCTATCTGTGTCCTCTGGTGCCATACTCCCCCACTACAGGAAACATCCTCTCCACATACACTCTATCTGTGTCCTCTGATCCTAGACTCCACCACTACAGGAAACATCCTCTCCACATCCACTCCATCTGTGTCCTCTGATCCTAGACTCCCCCACTACAGGAACATCCTCTCCACATCCACTCCATCTGTGTCCTCTGGTCCTAGACTCCCCCACTGTAGGAAACATCCTCTCCACATCCACTCTATCTGTGTCCCCTGGTCCTAGACTCCCTCACTATAGGAAACATCCTCTCCACATCCACTCTGTCTGTGTCCTCTGGTCCTAGACTCCCCCACTACAGGAAACATCATCTCCACATCCACTCTGTCTGTGTCCTCTGGTCCTAGACTCCCCCACTATAGGAAACATCCTCTCCACATCCACTCTATCTGTGTCCTCTGGTCCTAGACTCCCCCACTATAGGAAACATCCTCTCCACATCCACTCTACCTGTGTCCTCTGGTCCTAGACTCCCCCACTATAGGAAACATCCTCTCCACATCCACTCTGTCTGTGTCCTCTGGTCCTAGACCCCCACTATAGGAAACATCCTCTCCACATCCACTCTATCTGTGTCCTCTGGTCCTAGACTCCCCCCTTTATAAGAAACATCCTCTCCACATCCACTCTATCTGTGTCCTCTGGTCCTAGACGACCCCACTATAGGAAACATCCTCTCCACATCCACTCTATCTGTGTCCTCTGGTCCTAGACTCCCCCACTACAGGAAACATCCTCTCCACATCCACTCTATCTGTGTCCCCTGGTCCTAGACTCCCCCACTACAGGAAACATCATCTCCACATCCACTCTGTCTGTGTCCTCTGGTCCTAGACTCCCCCACTATAGGAAACATCCTCTCCACATCCACTCTATCTGTGTCCCCTGGTCCTAGACTCCCCCACTACAGGAAACATCATCTCCACATCCACTCTGTCTGTGTCCTCTGGTCCTAGACTCCCCCACTATAGGAAACATCCTCTCCACATCCACTCTGTCTGTGTCCTCTGGTCCTAGACTCCCCCACTATAGGAAACATCCTCTCCACATCCACTCTATCTGTGTCCTCTGGTCCTAGACTCCCCCACGACAGGAAACATCCTCTCCACATCCACTCTATCTGTGTCCTCTGGTCCTAGACTCCCCCACTACAGGAAACATCCTCTCCACATCCACTCCATCTGTGTCCTCTGGTCCTAGACTCCCCACTACAGGAAACATCCTCTCCACATCCACTCCATCTGTGTCCTCTGGTCCTAGACTCC
>NW_026779670.1:49827-81422 GCF_030144855.1 Hypanus sabinus
GGAAACATCCTCTCCACATCCACTCCATCTGTGTCCTCTGGTCCTAGACTCCCCCACTACAGGAAACACCCTCTCCACATCCACTCCATCTGTGTCCTCTGGTCCTAGTCTCCCCCACTACAGGAAACATCCTCTCCACATCCACTCTATCTGTGTCCTCTGGTCCTAGACTCCCCCACTATAGGAAACATCCTCTCCACATCCACTCTATCTGTGTCCTCTGGTCCTAGACTCCCCCACTACAGGAAACATCCTCTCCACATCCACTCTATCAGTGTCCTCTGATCCTAGACTCCCCCACTACAGGAAACATCCTCTCCACATCCACTCTATCTGGTCCTGGACTCCCCCACTACAGGAAACATCCTCTCCACATCCACTCCATCTGTGTCCTCTGGTCCTAGACTCCCCCACTGTAGGAAACATCCTCTCCACATCCACTCTATCTGTGTCCTCTGGTCCTAGACTCCCCCACTACAGGAAACATCCTCTCCACATCCACTCTATCTGTGTCCCCTGGTCCTAGACTCCCTCTCTATAGGAAACATCCTCTCCACATCCACTCTGTCTGTGTCCTCTGGTCCTAGACTCCCCCACTACAGGAAACATCATCTCCACATCCACTCTGTCTGTGTCCTCTGGTCCTAGACTCCCCCACTATAGGAAACATCCTCTCCACATCCACTCTATCTGTGTCCTCTGGTCCTAGACTCCCCCACTATAGGAAACATCCTCTCCACATCCACTCTACCTGTGTCCTCTGGTCCTAGACTCCCCCACTATAGGAAACATCCTCTCCACATCCACTCTGTCTGTGTCCTCTGGTCCTAGACTCCCCCACTATAGGAAACATCCTCTCCACATCCACTCTATCTGTGTCCTCTGGTCCTAGACTCCCCCCTTTATAGGAAACATCCTCTCCACATCCACTCTATCTGTGTCCTCTGGTCCTAGACGACCCCACTATAGGAAACATCCTCTCCACATCCACTCTATCTGTGTCCTCTGGTCCTAGACTCCCCCACTACAGGAAACATCCTCTCCACATCCACTCTATCTGTGTCCTCTGGTCCTAGACTCCCCCACTACAGGAAACATCCTCTCCACATCCACTCTATCAGTGTCCTCTGATCCTAGACTCCCCACTACAGGAAACATCCTCTCCACATCCACTCCATCTGTGTCCTCTGGTCCTAGACCCCCACTACAGGAAACATCCTCTCCACATCCACTCCATCTGTGTCCTCTGGTCCTAGACTCCCCCGCTACAGGAAACATCATCTCCACATCCACTCCATCTGTGTCCTCTGGTCCTAGTCTCCCCCACTACAGGAAACATCCTCTCCACATCCACTCCATCTGTGTCCTCTGGTCCTAGACTCCCCCACTACAGGAAACATCCTCTCCACATCCACTCTATCTGTGTCCTCTGGTCCTAGACTCCCCCACTACAGGAAACATCCTCTCCACATCCACTCCATCTGTGTCCTCTGGTCCTAGACTCCCCAGTACAGGAAACATCCTCTCCACATCCACTCCATCTGTGTTCTCTGGTCCTAGACTCTCCCACTACAGGAAACATCCTCTCCACATCCACTCTATCAGTGTCCTCTGATCCTAGACTCCCCCACTACAGGAAACATCCTCTCCACATCCACTCTATCTGTGTCCTCTGGTCCTAGACTCCCCCACTACAGGAAACATCCTCTCCACACGCACTCTGTCTGTGTCCTCTGGTCCTAGACTCCCCCACTACAGGAAACATCCTCTCCACATCCACTCTATCTGTGTCCTCTGGTCCTGAACTCCCCCACTCTAGGAAACATCCTCTCCACATCCACTCCATCTGTGTCCTCTGGTCCTAGACTCCCCCACTACAGGAAACATCCTCTCCACATCCACTCTATCTGTGCCCTCTGGTCCTAGACTCCCCCACTACAGGAAACATCCTCTCCACATCCACTCTATCTGTGTCCTCTGGTCCTAGACTCCCCCACTATAGGAAACATCCTCTCCACATCCACTCTATCTGTGTCCTCTGGTCCTAGACTCCCCCACTATAGGAAACATCCTCTCCACATCCACTCTATCTGTGTCCTCTGGTCCTAGACTCCCCCACTACAGGAAACATCCTCTCCACATCCACTCTATCTGTGTCCTCTGGTCCTAGACTCCCCCACTATAGGAAACACCCTCTCCACATCCACTCCATCTGTGTCCTCTGGTCCTAGACTCCCCCACTATAGGAAACATCCTCTCCACATCCACTCTATCTGTGTCCTCTGGTCCTAGTCTCCCCCACTACAGGAAACATCCTCTCCACATCCACTCTATCTGTGTCCTCTGGTCCTAGACTCCCCCACTATAGGAAACATCCTCTCCACATCCACTCTATCTGTGTCCTCTGGTCCTAGACTCCCCCACTACAGGAAACATCCTCTCCACATCCACTCTATCAGTGTCCTCTGATCCTAGACTCCCCCACTACAGGAAACATCCTCTCCACATCCACTCTATCTGGTCCTGGACTCCCCCACTCTAGGAAACATCCTCTCCACATCCACTCTCTCTGTGAAATGCTGGAGCAGACTCGATGGTTTAATGCTGCTCCTGTGTCTCATGGCTTCACCTACACCTATCGGATCTCTTCTCAGAGAGAGAAAGGGGGAAGGGGGAGGGAGAGTGGGAGTGAGGGAGGGGAGAGGAGATGAGGGTGGCGGGCCTCTCCTCCTGATGTCTGAGCAGGCAATTAACCTTGTCTCCCCACCTCTCTCCTGCTCCCCACCCCTCCCTGTCCTGACACCTCATGTCCCCAGATAAAACTCGAGAGGGAACAGATACTGTTGCGGACGGTGAGAGAACTCAATCGAAACCTGGGAGTGGGGTGCAGAAGAGAGAGTGTGATGGGATGGGGTGGGTGTAGGGGAGGTCGGTGATGGAGATAGATGTAGGGGAGGGAGGGTGTGACGGAGATGAGGAGGGATGTAGGGGAGGGAGGGGTTGACAGAGACAGGGAGGAGTGTAGGGGAGGGAGTGGGTGACGGAGACGGGGAGGGGTGTAGGGGAGGGAGGGGGTGACGGAGACGGGGAGGGGTGTAGGAGAGGGAGGGGGTGACGGAGATGGGGGGGTGTAGGGGAGGGAGGGGGTGACGGAGACGGGGAGGGGTGTAGGGGAGGGAGGGGGTGACGGAGATGGAGAGGGGTGTAGGGGAGGGAGGGGGTGACGGAGATGGAGAGGGGTGTAGGGGAGGGAGTGGGTGACGGAGATGGGGAGGGGTGCGGAGGAGGGAGGGGGTGACGGAGACGGGGAGGGGTGTAGGGGAGGGAGGGGGTGACGGAGACGGGGAGGGGTGTAGGGGAGGGAGTGACGGAGATGGGGAGGGGTGTAGGGGAGGGGGTGACGGAGATGGGGAGGGGTGTAGGGGAGGGAGGGGGTGACGGAGACGGGGAGGGGTGTAGGGGAGGGAGGGGTGACAGAGATGGAGAGGGGTGTAGGGGAGGGAGGGGGTGACGGAGACGGGGAGGGGTGTAGGGGAGGGAGGGGGTGACGGAGACGGGGAGGGGTGTAGGGGAGGGAGGGGTGACGGTGACGGGGAGGGGTGTAGGGGAGGGAGGGGTGACGGTGACGGGGAGGGGTGTAGGGGAGGGAGGGGTGACGGTGACGGAGAGGGGTGTAGGGGAGGGAGGGGTGACGGTGACGGAGAGGGGTGTAGGGGAGGGAGGGGGTGATGGAGACGGGGAGGGAGGGGTGACGGAGACGGGGAGGGGTGTAGGGAGGGGGTGACGGAGACGGGGAGGAGTGTAGGGGAGGGAGGGGGTGACGGAGATGGGGAGGGGTGTAGGGGAGGGAGGGGGTGACGGAGACGGGGAGGGGTGTAGGTGAGGGAGGGGGTGACGGAGACGGGGAGGAGTGTAGGGGAGGGAGGGGGTGACGGAGATGGGGAGGGGTGTAGGGGAGGGAGGGGGTGACGGAGACGGGGAGGGGTGTAGGGGAGGGAGGGGGTGACGGAGACGGGGAGGGGTGTAGGGGAGGGAGGGGGTGACGGAGACGGGGAGGGGTGTAGGGGAGGGAGGGGGTGACGGAGAAGGGGAGGGGTGTAGGGGAGGGAGGGGGTGACGGAGACGGGGAGGGGTGTAGGGGAGGGAGGAGGTGACGGAGATGGAGAGGGGTTTAGGGGAGGAAAGGGGAGACAGGGAGGGGCTTGGGGAAAGGGCGACAGGGATGGGGAGGGTGAATGCCTCTAACCCCCCTGCCCCGCTCCCTCCCACAGAAGAGGAAGGCAGAAGATGATGTCGACCATCCGTCCCTGCTGAAGTTTCCCCGTCCGGGCAAGGGAGCGGCTATCTTCCGCGCCGAGCGTCTCCGCCGGTGTCATCTCAGGCGAACCCAGTCCCTCGCCCTTCACCCCTCCTCCTCCTTCTCCCCCGGCCTCCCCCTCCGCCCTCCCCTCCCCTCCTCCGACGGCAACCCCACCCACCCGCGCCTCTCCGACGGGGTCAAGGCCGAGGTAGGGGGATTGCAGCCTCCCGTCCGCCTCCAGCGGCCGCCGGCCGACTTCCGGGGCTCGGGGGCCCCCCGCCGGCCCCTCTCCGCCTCCCGGCCCCCGGGCAGGGGGACGGGAGGGGCCGAGGGAGGGGGCTGCCCCTGCGGGAGGGCCGGCCCCCCTATGCCCTCGCCTGGTGGCAGCCCCTCCGAGGACCAGATGATGCAGAGGCACGTGTGGCTGCTGGTGTTCCGCTACCTAACGCAGAGGGAGCTCTGTGTCTGCATGAGGGTCTGCAAGGCGTGGAACAAGTGGTGAGTAGCCTCTCGGCCCCCCCCCCCCGGATCACTGGTATCTGATCCCCCCCCCCCGATCACTGATATCTGATCCCCCCCCCCCCCGATCACTGATATCTGATCCCCCCCGATCACTGATATCTGATCCCCCCCGATCACTGATATCTGATCCCCCCCGATCACTGATATCTGATCCCCCCCGATCACTGATATCTGATCCCCCGTCCCCCCGATCACTGATCTCTGATTCCCCGTCCCCCCGATCACTGATCTCTGATTCCCCCTGTCCCCCCGATCACTGATCTCTGATCCCCCCCGTCTCCCCCGATCTCTGATTTCTGCTCTCCCCGATCACTGATCTCTGCTCTCCCCCGATCACTGATCTCTGCTCTGCCCCGATCACTGATCTCTGCTCTGCCCCGATCACTGATCTCTGCTCTCCCCCGATCACTGATCTCTGCTCTCCCCCGATCACTGATCTCTGCTCTGCCCCGATCACTGATCTCTGCTCTGCCCCGATCACTGATCTCTGCTCTCCCCCGATCACTGATCTCTGCTCTCCCCCCGATCACTGATCTCTGATCCCCCCCGATCACTGATCTCTGATCCCCCCCGATCACTGATCTCTGATCCCCCCCCCTCCCCAATCACTGATCTCTGATCCCCCCGATCACTGATCTCTGCTCTCCCCCCGATCACTGATCTCTGATCCCCCCCCCTCCCCAATCACTGATCTCTGATCCCCCCGATCACTGATCTCTGCTCTCCCCCGATCACTGATCTCTGATCTCCCCCGATCACTGATCTCTGATCCCCCCAGTCTCCCCCGATCACTGATCTCTGATCCCCCCAGTCTCCCCCGATCACTGATCTCTGATCCCCCCGTCTCCCCGATCACTGATCTCTGATCCCCCCTATCACTGATCTCTGATCCCCCCCGTCTCCCCGATCACTGATCTCTGATCCCCCCCGATCACTGATATCTGATCCCCCCCCGATCACTGATCTCTGATCCCCCCCGATCACTGATCTCTGATCCCCCCCGATCACTGATCTCTGATCCCCCCGATCACTGATCTCCGATCCCCCCCGATCACTGATCTCCGATCCCCCCCGATCACTGATCTCCGATCCCCCCCGATCACTGATCTCTGATCCCCCCGATCACTGATCTCTGATCCCCCCGATCACTGATCTCTGATCCCCCACGTCTCCACCGATCACTGATCTCTGCTCTCCCCCTGTCCCCCCGATCACTGATCTCTTATCCCCCCCGTCTCCCCCGATCACTGATCTCTGCTCTCCCCCGATCACTGATCTCTGCTCTCCCCCGATCACTGATCTCTGCTCTCCCCCGATCACTGATCTCTGCTCTCCCCCGATCACTGATCTCTGATCCCCCCCGATCACTGATCTCTGATCACCCCCGATCACTGATCTCTGATCCCCCCCGATCACTGATCTCTGATCCCCCCCGATCACTGATCTCTGATCCCCCCCGATCACTGATCTCTGATCCCCCCCGATCACTGATCTCTGATCCCCCCCGATCACTGATCTCTGATCCCCCCGATCACTGATCTCTGCTCTCCCCCGATCACTGATCTCTGCTCTCCCCCGATCACTGATCTCTGCTCTCCCCCCGATCACTGATCTCTGCTCTCCCCCGATCACTGATCTCTGATCCCCCCCCGTCTCCCCAATCACTGATCTCTGATCCCCCCGATCACTGATCTCTGCTCTCCCCCGATCACTGATCTCTGATCTCCCCCGATCACTGATCTCTGATCCCCCCAGTCTCCCCCGATCACTGATCTCTGATCCCCCCAGTCTCCCCCGATCACTGATCTCTGATCCCCCCGTCTCCCCGATCACTGATCTCTGATCCCCCCTATCACTGATCTCTGATCCCCCCCGTCTCCCCGATCACTGATCTCTGATCCCCCCCAATCACTGATATCTGATCCCCCCCGATCACTGATCTCTGATCCCCCCCGTCTCCCCGATCACTGATCTCTGATCCCCCCTATCACTGATCTCTGATCCCCCCCGTCTCCCCGATCACTGATCTCTGATCCCCCCCGATCACTGATATCTGATCCCCCCCGATCACTGATCTCTGATCCCCCCCGATCACTGATCCCCCGATCACTGATCTCTGATCCCCCCCGATCACTGATCTCTGATCCCCCCCGATCACTGAATCTCTGATCCCCCCCGATCACTGATCTCTGATCCCCCCCGATCACTGATCTCCGATCCCCCCCGATCACTGATCTCCGATCCCCCCCGATCACTGATCTCCGATCCCCCCCGATCACTGATCTCCTGATCCCCCCCGATCACTGATCACTGATCTCTGATCCCCCACGATCACTGATCTCTGATCCCCACGTCTCCCCGATCACTGATCTCTGCTCTCCCCCGATCACTGATCTCTGCTCTCCCCCGATCACTGATCTCTGCTCTCCCCCGATCACTGATCTCTGCTCTCCCCCGATCACTGATCTCTGCTCTCCCCCGATCACTGATCTCTGATCCCCCCCGATCACTGATCTCTGATCACCCCCGATCACTGATCTCTGATCACCCCCGATCACTGATCTCTGATCACCCCACCGATCACTGATCTCTGATCCCCCCCGATCACTGATCTCTGATCCCCCCCGATCACTGATCTCTGATCCCCCCCGATCACTGATCTCTGATCCCCCCCGATCACTGATCTCTGATCCCCCCGATCACTGATCTCTGCTCTCCCCCGATCACTGATCTCTGCTCTCCCCCGATCACTGATCTCTGCTCTCCCCCGATCACTGATCTCTGCTCTCCCCCGATCACTGATCTCTGCTCTCCCCCGATCACTGATCTCTGATCCCCCCAGCTCTCCCCCGATCACTGATCTCTGATCCCCCCAGTCTCCCCCGATCACTGATATCTGATCCCCCCCGATCACTGATCTCTGATCCCCCCCGATCACTGATCTCTGATCCCCCCCGATCACTGATCTCTGATCCCCCCCGATCACTGATCTCTGATCCCCCCGATCACTGATCTCTGATCCCCCCGATCACTGATCTCTGATCCCCCCCGATCACTGATCACTGATCTCTGATCCCCCCCGATCACTGATCTCTGATCCCCCACGTCTCCACCGATCACTGATCTCTGCTGTCCCCCTGTCCCCCCGATCACTGATCTCTTATCCCCCCCGGTCTCCCCCGATCACTGATCTCTTTTCCCCCCCCGTCTCCCCCGATCACTGATCTCTGCTGTCCCCCTGTCCCCCCGATCACTGATCTCTTATCCTCCCCGTCTCCCCCGATCACTGATCTCTTTTCCCCCCCGTCTCCCCCGATCACTGATCTCTGCTCTCCCCCGATCACTGATCTCTGCTCTCCCCCGATCACTGATCTCTGCTCTCCCCCGATCACTGATCTCTGATCACCCCCGATCACTGATCTCTGATCACCCCCGATCACTGATCTCTGATCCCCCCCGATCACTGATCTCTGATCCCCCCCGATCACTGATCTCTGATCCCCCCCCGATCACTGATCTCTGATCCCCCCGATCACTGATCTCTGATCCCCCCGATCACTGATCTCTGATCCCCCCGATCACTGATCTCTGATCCCCCCGATCACTGATCTCTGATCCCCCCGATCACTGATCTCTGATCCCCCCCTCCCCCGATCACTGATCTCTGATCCCCCCCCGTCTCCCCCAATCACTGATCTCTGCTCTCCCCTCGTCTCCCCGATCACTGATCTCTGCTCTCACCCCGTCTCCCCCGATCACTGATATCTGCTCTCCCCCCGTCTCCCCCGATCACTGATCTCTGCTCTCCCCCCGTCTCCCCGATCACTGATCCCTGCTCTCCCCCGATCACTGATCTCTGATCCCCCCGACCACTGATCTCTGCTCTCCCCCCGTCTCCCCCGACCACTGATCTCTGTTCTCCCCCCCGTCTCCCCCGATCACTGATCTTTGCTCTCCCCCCGTCTCCCCCGATCACTGATCTCTGATCCCCCCCGATCACTGATCTCTGCTCTCCCCCCGTCTCCCCGATCACTGATCTCTGATCCCCCCCTCCCCCGATCACTGATCTCTGCTCTCCCCCGATCACTGATCTCTGATCCCCCCCGTCTCCCCCAATCACTGATCTCTGCTCTCCCCTCGTCTCCCCGATCACTGATCTCTGCTCTCCCCCCGTCTCCCCCGATCACTGATCCCTGCTCTCCCCTGATCACTGATCTCTGCTCTCCCCCCGTCTCCCCCGATCACTGATCCCTGCTCTCCCCTGATCACTGATCTCTGCTCTCCCCCCGTCTCCCCCGATCACTGATCTCTGCTCTCCCCCCATCTCCCCGATCACTGATCCCTGCTCTCCCCCGATCACTGATCTTTGATCCCCCCCGACCACTGATCTCTGCTCTCCCCCCGTCTCCCCCGATCACTGATCTCTGATCCCCCCCGATCACTGATCTCTGCTCTCCCCCCGTCTCCCCCGATCACTGATCTCTGATCTCCCCCGATCACTGATCTCTGCTCCCCCCCCATCTCCCCCGATCACTGATCTCTGCTCTCTCCCCGTCTCCCCCGATCACTGATCTCTGATCCCCCCCGATCACTGATCTCTGATCCTCCCCGATCACTGATCTCTGCTCTCCCCCCGTCTCCCCCGATCACTGATCTCTGATCCCCCCCGATCACTGATCTCTGCTCTCTCCCCGTCTCCCCCGATCACTGATCTCTGATCCTCCACCCCCCCCCCCCCCCGTCTCCCCAGGTGCTGTGACAAGAGGCTGTGGACTCGCATTAACCTGAGCCGGTGTAAATCCATCACCCCCCTGGCCCTGAGCGGCATCAGCCGGCGGCTGCCCGTCAGCCTCGACCTCAGCTGGAGCAACATCAGTCGCAAGCAGCTGACCTGGCTAATCAGCAGGCTGCCCGGTCCGTACCCACGGGGGAGACGGGTCAGTGGGGGGAGACGGTGCCCGGGCGGGGGCGGGCCGCGGGGAGGGGGAGTGGGCTGCGGTTCAGGCCTGGGGGGTCACATCTCCCACCTGGAGAGAGAGGGATGGGCAGGGGAACGGCAGAGAAAGAGGGAGAAGGGTTGGAGGGGGCAGAGAGCGAGAGAGAATGGTAGAGGGAGTGGAGCGAGAGGGGGAGGCGAGAATGAGAGATGGGCAGACGGGCGGAGAAAGGGTAGAGGGGCGGAGAGGGGGGATGATGGACGAGGGGTTGGAGAGACAGATGGGCAGAGAAGGTGGAGCAAGGGAGATCTGCGAGGAGAGCTGGGGTGAGGGAGAGGTCGGGGGGCAGAGGGAAAGGTGGAGTAGAGATGTCGAGCACGAGAGACGGGGTGGGGAGGGAGAGGGGTCGAGGGAGAGAGAGTGTCGAGCGAGAGTATGGGTTGGGGCATGACAGAGAGGGGTAGGGTGAGGGAGCCGGGGGTGTGAGTGATGTACACACGCCCACGACTGCACGGCGATGTTACACTGCACCCCACCGCTCTCGCACGCTGTCGTACACCAGCCATTTCCGCTTCTGGTTTCCCAGGCTGACCACGAGGGGCTGGTGATGAATTGTCCGTGGATTTTACAGCTGACTCGTGTGTGCGGGGGTCAGGGGGAGCTTTGAGCGCGAGGCGGGGGGCGGGGCAGGATTTGGGGGTGAGAGGGGTGCAGAGACACGAGGGAGAGAGGGATGGGCAGAGGGCGCTCCGGAGGGAGGGAGTGGGAGAGGGCCGGCTGGAGAGTGGTGGGCCAGTGTGGGCGAGGGAGAGGTGGAGTGGGAAGGGAGGAAGAATGGGGCGAGAGGGAAGGAGGGTGAAGTGGGAATGCGAGAGGGAAAGATTGGAATAGGGAGGGGGAGAGGCACAGACGGGGTGGTTACGAGGGGAGGGGGGCATAGAGCCGATGTGATGGGGAAAGAGGCAGTGAGTGGGGAGCGGGAGAGAGAAACGGGGAGCGGGATGGCTGAGGGAGGAGGAGAAAGACAGGGAGGGGATGAAGGGATGAGAGAGGAGAAGAGACAGTGAAGGTGGGGGGCAAGGGGCGAGAGTGTCGGGGAAGGGCAGGGAGCGAGGGGGGTCAGGCGGGGTTTATGGTGGAATTGTCAGCGAGAGAAGCAAAGGGAGAGGGACAGGGTGGGAAGGGGGTGGCTAGGGAAGTGGGGGGGCAGATGCTTGCGGGGGGGGGGGGGAGGAGAGAGAGCTGGAGGCGGAACAGTCCCGTGATACTGACGCAGCTCGCCCGCTCCTACCCCCCCAGGACTGAAGGACCTCTTCCTGTCGGGATGCACCTGGTCGGCCATCTCTGCCCTGAGCAGTCACAGTTGCCCGCTCCTCCGCACGCTGGACCTCCGGTGGGCAGACGGACTCCGCGACCCCCAAATGAGGGAGCTCTTCTGCGCGCCCGACAAACCAGGTAAACGGGGGGGGGCGGGGGGGGTGGCTCCCGGGGCACGACAGAGGGCGTCTGGCGTGCCAGTTCCGCTGGACGGGAGGCTGAGCTCAGTTCAGCCGTCTGTCGCAGCGGCACAAAACTCCGGGACGACTGAGTGCAGCTCGGGCTGCCCCGTTGCAGGGAGGGTGGGGGTTGGAGAGGGTGCTGCCTGGATTAGAGAGATCGGCCAGAGTCGGGCTCTTTACTCCGGAGTGTCGGGGGTTGGGGGGAACACCGGATCGAGGTTTCTACGATTACAATTCCGTTGCGGTGGACAGCGGTGCAGCTCGGTCTTCCCGCAGATCCCTTCAAACTGGGCAGGAATGTTCGGTGGGAGGCGGCCGGGAAATTTGCCGGGGCTGGGAGCGAGATTGGATCCCCTCAGGATGAAACGGCAGAGCAGACTCGATCGGCCAAATGGCCAAATTCTGCTGTGATATCTTGCAGCTCAATAAAACCCTGGTTAGACCCACACTGGGAGTGTTATGTTCAGTTCTGGTCACCTCACAATAGGAAGGATGTGGAGAATTTAGACAGGGTGCAGAGGAGATTCACCAGGATGCTGTCTGGATTAGAGAGGCTGCAGAGGAGATTGACCGGGATGCTGCCTGGATTAGAGAGGGTGTAGAGGAGATTGACCGGGATGCTGCCTGGATTAGAGAGGGTGCAGAGGAGATTGACCAGGACGCTGCCTGGATTAGAGACGGTGCAAAGGAGATTCACCAGGATGCTGCCTGGATTAGAGAGGGTGCAGAGGAGATTCACCAGGATGCTGCCTGGATTAGAGAGGGTGCAGAGGAGATTGACCGGGATGCTGCCTGGATTAGAGAGGGTGCAAAGGAGATTCACCAGGATGCTGCCTGGATTAGAGAGGGTGCAGAGGAGATTGACCAGGACGCCGCCTGGATTAGAGAGGGTGCAGAGGAGATTGACCAGGATGCTGCCTGGATTAGAGAGGGTGCAGAGGAGATTCACCAGGATGCTGCCTGGATTAGAGAGGGTGCAGAGGAGATTGACCAGGATGCTGCCTGGATTAGAGAGGGTGCAGAGGAGATTGACCAGGACGCTGCCTGGATTAGAGAGGGTGCAGAGGAGATTGACCAGGACGCCGCCTGGATGAGAGAGGGTGCAGAGGAGATTGACCAGGACGCTGCCTGGATGAGAGAGGGTGCAGAGGAGATTGACCAGGACGCTGCCTGGATTAGAGAAGGAGCAGAGGAGATTGACCAGGACGCTGCCTGGATTAGAGAGGATGCAGAGGAAATTGACCAGGATGCTGCCTGGATTAGAGACGGTGAAGAGGAGATTCACCAGGATGCTGCCTGGATTAGAGAGGGTGCAGAGGAGATTGACCAGGACGCTGCCTGGATTAGAGACGGTGCAAAGGAGATTCACCAGGATGCTGCCTGGATTAGAGAGGGTGCAGAGGAGATTGACCAGGATGGTGCCTGGATTAGAGAGGGTGCAGAGGAGATTGACCAGGACGCTGCCTGGATTAGAGAGGGTGCAGAGGAGATTGACCAGGATGCTGCCTGGATTAGAGAGGGTGCAGAGGAGATTGACCAGGATGCCGCCTGGATTAGAGAGGGTGCAGAGGAGATTGACCAGGATGCTGCCTGGATTAGAGAGGGTGCAGAGGAGATTCACCAGGATGCTGCCTGGATTAGAGAGGGTGCAGAGGAGATTGACCAGGATGCTGCCTGGATTAGAGAGGGTGCAGAGGAGATTGACCAGGACGCTGCCTGGATTAGAGAGGGTGCAGAGGAGATTGACCAGGACGCCGCCTGGATGAGAGAGGGTGCAGAGGAGATTGACCAGGACGCTGCCTGGATGAGAGAGGGTGCAGAGGAGATTGACCAGGACGCTGCCTGGATTAGAGAAGGAGCAGAGGAGATTGACCAGGACGCTGCCTGGATTAGAGAGGATGCAGAGGAAATTGACCAGGATGCTGCCTGGATTAGAGACGGTGAAGAGGAGATTCACCAGGATGCTGCCTGGATTAGAGAGGGTGCAGAGGAAATTGACCAGGATGCTGCCTGGATTAGAGACGGTGAAGAGGAGATTCACCAGTTTGCTGCCTGGATTAGAGAGGGTGCAGACGAGATTGAGCAAGATGCTGCCGGGATTAGAGAGGATGCAGAGGAGATTGACCAGGATGCTGCCTGGATTAGAGAAGGTGCAGAGGAGATTGACCAGGACGCTGCCTGGATTAGAGAGGGTGCAGAGGAAATTGACCAGTATGCTGCCTGGATTAGAGACGGTGAAGAGGAGATTCACCAGGAAGCTGCCTGGATTATAGAGGGTGCAGAGGAGATTGACCAGGATGCTGTCTGGATTAGAGAGGGTGCAGAGGAGATTGACCAGGACGCTGCCTGGATTAGGGAAGGTGCAGAGGAGATTGACCGGGATGCTGCCTGGATTAGAGAGAATGCAGAGGAGATTGACCTGGATGCTGCCGGGATTAGAGAGGGTGCAGAGTAGATTGACCAGGACGCTGCCTGGATTAGAGAGGGTGCAGAGGAGATTGTCCAGGATGTTGCCTGGATTAGAGAGGATGCAGAGGAAATTGACCAGGATGCTGCCTGGATTAGAGCCGGTGAAGAGGAGATTCACCAGGATGCTGCCTGGATTAGAGACGGTGAAGAGGAGATTCACCAGGAAGCTGCCTGGATTATAGAGGGTGCAGAGGAGATTGACCAGGATGCTGTCTGGATTAGAGAGGGTGCAGAGGAGATTGACCAGGACGCTGCCTGGATTAGAGAGGGTGCAGAGGAGATTGACCAGGATGCTGCCTGGATTAGAGAGGGTGCAGAGGAGATTGACCAGGATGCTGCCTGGATTAGAGAGGGTGCAGAGGAGATTGACCAGGATGCTGCCTGGATTAGAGAGGGTGCAGAGGAGATTCACCAGGATGCTGCCTGGATGAGAGAGGGTGCAGAGGAGATTGACCAGGACGCTGCCTGGATTAGAGAGGGTGCAGAGGAGATTGACCAGGATGCTGCCTGGATGAGAGAGGGTGCAGAGGAGATTGACCAGGATGCTGCCTGGATTAGAGAGTGTGCAGAGGAGATTGACCAGGACGCTGCCTGGATTAGAGAGGATGCAGAGGAAATTGACCAGGATGCTGCCTGGATTAGAGACGGTGAAGAGGAGATTCACCAGGATGCTGCCTGGATTAGAGAGGGTGCAGAGGAGATTCACCAGGATGCTGCCTGGATTAGAGAGGGTGTAGAGGAGATTGATCAGGACGCTGTCTGGATTAGGGAAGGTGCAGAGGAGATTGACCGGGATGCTGCCTGGATTAGAGAGAATGCAGAGGAGATTGACCTGGATGCTGCCGGGATTAGAGAGGGTGCAGAGTAGATTGACCAGGACGCTGCCTGGATTAGAGAGGGTGCAGAGGAGATTGTCCAGGATGTTGCCTGGATTAGAGAGGATGCAGAGGAAATTGACCAGGATGCTGCCTGGATTAGAGACGGTGAAGAGGAGATTCACCAGGATGCTGCCTGGATTAGAGAGGGTGCAGAGGAGATTCACCAGGACGCTGCCGGGATTAGAGAGGGTGCAGAGGGGATTGAGCAGGATGCTGCCGGGAGTAGAGAGGGTGCAGAGGAGATTCACCAGGATGCTGTCTGGATTAGAGAAGGTGCAGAGGAGATTGAGCAGGATGCTGCCGGGATTAGAGAGGGTGCAGAGGAGATTCACCAGGATATTGCCTGGATTAGAGAGGGTGCAGAGGAGATTGACCAGGATGCTGCCTGGATTAGAGAAGGTGCAGAGGAGATTGACCAGGGCGCTGCCTGGATTAGAGAGGATGCAGAGGAATTTGACCAGGATGCTGCCTGGATTAGAGACGGTGAAGAGGAGATTCACCAGGATGCTTCCTGGATTAGAGAGTGTGCTGAGGAGATTGACCAGGATGCTGCCTGGATTAGAGAGGGTGCAGAGGAGATTGACCAGGATGCTGCCTGGATTAGAGAGGGTGCTGAGGAGATTGACCGGGATGCTGCCTGGATTAGAGAAGGTGCAGAGGAGATTGACCAGGATGCTGCCTGGATTAGAGAGGGTGCAGAGAATATTGTGCAGGATGCAGCTTGGATTAGAGAGGGTGCAGAGGAGATTGACCAGGATGCTGCCTGGATTAGAGAGGGTGCAGAGGAGATTGACCAGGATGCTGCCTGGATTAGAGAGGGTGCAGAGGAGATTGACCAGGATGCTGCCTGGATTAGAGAGGGTGCAGAGGAAATTGACCAGGATGCTGCCTGGATTAGAGATGGTGCAGAGGAGATTGACCAGGACGCTGCCTGGATTAGAGAGGGTGCAGAGGAGATTGACCAGGACGCTGCCTGGATTAGAGAGGGTGCAGAGGAGATTCACCAGGACGCTGCCTGGATTAGAGAGGGTGCAGAGGAGATTCACCAGAACGCTGCCTGGATTAGAGAGGGTGCAGAGGAGATTGACCGGGATGCTGCCTGGATTAGAGAGTGTGCAGAGGAGATTGACCAGGATGCTGCCTGGATTAGAGAGGGTGCTGAGGAGATTGACCGGGATGCTGCCTGGATTAGAGAGGATGCAGAGGAGATTGAGAAGTTGCAGAGGGGATGTCTTTGTAACCCCCTGGGTCGCCTGAGGCTCGCTCAGATCGTTCCCGCCTCCGGCCCCGCCAAACTGGGTAATCAGCTGGTGTGGATGCTGTGTGATGTCCCCGCCTCGCCCAAAAACAGACAGTACACCATATGCGATTAAATGAGTACAATGTATAAAGGTTACTATAACTAAGTGATTAATAACGATACAGTATATATGAAGAAAAAAAAACAAAGAAAAGGCGCCAAACTTATCAAAGTCCAAACCACTTCGTGCACAACCGTTGGAGCTCAATTACTGAAGACTTCTGGCCACCATTCGATCCCCTCCGAACTCCTCGACTCGCAGCATGTCTGCTTTTAACAAAACAAAGAAGCCCTTTTGATTACATACACAGTAACAAACAAAAAAGAAGAAACCCCCTTTACACACACATTTCTGACTGAGAGCAGACTTGATGGGCCAAATGGCCGAATTCTGTTCCTATGTGTTATGCTCAGATACAGTCAGTGGCCACTTTATTAGGTACACCTGTACACCTGCTTGTTCATGCAAATATCTAATCAAACAATCAGATATAGAAGGATTCTTCATTGTTGTTTCCATAACAATTTTTTTTTTGACCAGTCAGGGTTGTTAGCCCTGAGCAGATCCCCCCAAACCTCGAGGACCGGTGGACCACTTGCAGTCTGGCCTCTACCCTTTGACCTTTTTGACGTGTGTAACCCTACCAAAGCACGAAGCCCTGACTCTAGCCAACATAGCTCTCTAGGTCATTGAGGACACAGATAGAGTGGATGTGGAGTGGATGTTTCCTGTAGTGGGGGAGTCTAGGACCAGAGGACACAGATAGAGTGGATGTGGAGAGGATGTTTCCTATGGTGGGGGAGTCTAAGACCAGAGGACAGAGGGGATGTAGAGAGGATGTTTCTTATAGTGGGGGAGTCTAGGACCAGAGGACACAGATAGAGTGGATGTGGAGAAGATATTTCCTATAGTGGGGGAGTCTAGGACCAGAGGACACAGAGAGAGTGGATGTGGAGAGGATGTTTCCTATAGTGAGGGAGTCTAGGACCAGAGGACACAGATAGAGTGGATGTGGAGAAGATGTTTCCTGTAGTAGGGGAGTCTTGGACCAGAGGACACAGATCGAGTGGATGTGGAGAGGATGTTTCCTGTAGTGGGGGAGACTAGGACCAGGGGACACAGATAGAGTGGATGTGGAGAAGATGTTTCCTGTAGTGGGGGAGTCTAGGACCAAAGGACACAGATAGAGTGGATGTGGAGAGGATGTTTCCTATAGTGGGGGAGTCTAGGACCAGAGGACACAGATAGAGTGGATGTGGAGAGGATGTTTCCTATAGTGGGGGAGTCTAGGACCAGAGGACACAGATAGAGTGGATGTGGAGAGGATGTTTCCTGTAGTGGGGGAGACTAGGAGCAGGGGACACAGATAGAGTGGATGTGGAGAGGATGTTTCCTGTAGTGAGGGAGTCGAGGACCACAGATAGAGTGGATGTGCAGAGGATGTTTCCTGTAGTGGGGGAGTCTAGGACCAGAGGCCACAGATAGAGTGGATGTGGAGAGGATGTTTCCTGTAGTAGGGGAGTCTAGGACCAGACGACACAGATAGAGTGGATGTGGAGAAGATGTTTCCTGTAGTGGGGGAGTCTAGGACCGGAGGACACAGACGAGTGGATGTGGAGACGATGTTTCCTATAGTGGGGGAGTCTAGGACCAGAGGACACAGATAGAGTGGATGTGGAGAGGATGTTTCCTATACTGGGTGTGTCTAGGACCACAGGACACAAATACAGTGGATGTGGAGAGGATGTTTCCTGCAGTGGGGGAGTCTAGGACCAGAGGACACAGACAGAGCGGATGTGGAGACGATGTTTCCTCGAGTGAGGGATTTGAGGACCAGAGGACACAGATAGAGTGGATGTGGAGAGGATGTTTCCTTTGGTGGGGGAGTCTAGGACCAGAGGACACAGATAGAGTGGATGTGGAGAGGATGTTTCCTGTAGTGGGGGAGTCTAGGACCAAAGGACACAGATAGAGTGGATGTGGAGAGGATGTTTCCTGTAGTGGGGGAGTCTGGGACCAGAGAACACAGACATAGTGGATGTGGAGAGGATGTTTCCTATGGTGGGGGAGTCTAAGACCAGCGGACAGACGGGATGTGGAGAGGATGTTTCCTGCAGTGGGGGAGTCTAGGACCAGAGGGCACAGATAGAGTGGATGTGGAGAGGATGTTTCCTGTAGTGGGGGAGTCTAGGACCAAAGGACACAGATAGAGTGGATGTGGAGAGGATGTTTCCTATAGTGGGGGAGTCTAGGACTAGAGGACACAGATAGAGTTGATGTGGAGAGGATGTTTCCTGTAGTGGGGGAGACTAGGACCAGGGGACACAGATAGAGTGGATGTGGAGAAGATGTTTCCTGTAGTGGGGGAGTCCAGGACCAGAGGACACAGATAGAGTGGATGTGGAGAGAATGTTTCCTGTAGTGGGGGAGTCTAGGACCAGAGGACAGAGATAGAGTGGATGTTGAGAGGATGTTTCCTCTAGTGGGGGAGTCTAGGACCAAAGGACACAGATAGAGTGGATGTGGAGAGGGTGTTTCCTGTAGTGGGGGAGACTAGGACCAGGGGACACAGATAGAGTGGATGTGGAGAGGATGTTTTCTGTACTGGGGGAGTCTAGGACCAGGGGACACAGATAGAGTGGATGTGGAGAGGATGTTTTCTGTACTGGGGGAGTCTAGGACCAGAGGACACAGATAGAGTGGATGTTGAGAGGATGTTTCCTGTAGTGGGGGAGTCTAGGACCAGAGGACACAGATGGAGTTAATGTGGAGAGGATGTTCCCTATTGTGGGGGAGACTAGGACCAGGGGACACAGATAGAGTGGATGTGGAGAGGATGTTTTCTGTACTGGGGGAGTCTAGGACCAGGGGACACATATAGAGTGGATGTGGAGAGGATGTTTTCTGTATTAGGGAAGTTTAGGACCAGAGGACACAGATAGAGTGGATGTGGAGAGGATGTTTCCTATAGTGGGGGAGTCTAGGACCAGAGGACATAGATAGAGTGGATGTGGAGAGGATGTTTCCTATGGTGGGGGAGTCTAAGACCAGAGGACAGAGGGGATGTAGAGAGGATGTTTCTTATAGTGGGGGAGTCTAGGACCAGAGGACACAGATAGAGTGGATGTGGAGAAGATGTTTCCTATAGTGGGGGAGTCTAGGACCAGAGGACACAGAGAGAGTGGATGTGGAGAGGATGTGTCCTATAGTGAGGGAGTCTAGGACCAGAGGACACAGATAGAGTGGATGTGGAGAAGATGTTTCCTGTAGTAGGGGAGTCTTGGACCAGAGGACACAGATAGAGTGGATGTGGAGAGGATGTTTCCTGTAGTGGGGGAGTCTAGGACCAAAGGACACAGATAGAGTGGATGTGGAGAGGATGTTTCCTATAGTGGGGGAGTCTAGGACCAGAGGACACAGATAGAGTGGATGTGGAGAGGATGTTTCCTGTAGTGGGGGAGTCTAGGACCAAAGGACACAGATAGAGTGGATGTGGAGAGGATGTTTCCTGTAGTGGGGGAGTCTAGGACCAAAGGACACAGATAGAGTGGATGTGGAGAGGATGTTTTCTGTATTAGGGAAGTTTAGGACCAGGGGACACAGATAGAGTGGATGTGGAGAGGATGTTTTCTGTATTAGGGAAGTTTAGGACCAGAGGACACAGACAGAGTGGATGTGGAGAGGATGTTTCCTATAGTGGGGGAGTCTAGGAGCAGAGGACACAGATAGAGTGGATGTAGAGAGGATGTCTCCTACAGTGGGGCGTTCTAGGACCACAGGACTCAGATAGAGTGGATGTGGAGAGGATGTTTCCTATGGTGGGGGAGTCTAAGACCAGAGGACAGAGGGGATGTAGAGAGGATGTTTCTTATAGTGGGGGAGTCTAGGACCAGAGGACACAGATAGAGTGGATGTGGAGAAGATGTTTCCTATAGTGGGGGAGTCTAGGACCAGAGGACACAGAGAGAGTGGATGTGGAGAGGATGTGTCCTATAGTGAGGGAGTCTAGGACCAGAGGACACAGATAGAGTGGATGTGGAGAAGATGTTTCCTGTAGTAGGGGAGTCTTGGACCAGAGGACACAGATAGAGTGGATGTGGAGAGGATGTTTCCTGTAGTGGGGGAGTCTAGGACCAAAGGACACAGATAGAGTGGATGTGGAGAGGATGTTTCCTATAGTGGGGGAGTCTAGGACCAGAGGACACAGATAGAGTGGATGTGGAGAGGATGTTTCCTGTAGTGGGGGAGTCTAGGACCAAAGGACACAGATAGAGTGGATGTGGAGAGGATGTTTCCTGTAGTGGGGGAGTCTAGGACCAAAGGACACAGATAGAGTGGATGTGGAGAGGATGTTTTCTGTATTAGGGAAGTTTAGGACCAGGGGACACAGATAGAGTGGATGTGGAGAGGATGTTTTCTGTATTAGGGAAGTTTAGGACCAGAGGACACAGACAGAGTGGATGTGGAGAGGATGTTTCCTATAGTGGGGGAGTCTAGGAGCAGAGGACACAGATAGAGTGGATGTAGAGAGGATGTCTCCTACAGTGGGGCGTTCTAGGACCACAGGACTCAGATAGAGTGGATGTGGAGAGGATGTTTCCTATAGTGGGGGAGTCTAGGACCAGAGGACACAGTTAGAGTGGATGTGGAGAGGATGTTTTCTGCAGTAGGGGAGTCTAGGACCAGAGGACACAGATAGAGTGGATGTGGAGAGGATGTTTCCTATAGTGGGGGCGTCTAGGACCAGAGGACACAGATAGAGTGGATGTGGAGAGGATGTTTCCTGTAGTGGGGGAGTCTAGGACCAGAGGACACTGATAGAGTGGATGTGGAGAGGATGTTTCCTGTAGTGGGGAGTCTAGGACCAGAGGACATAGATAGAGTGGATGTGGAGAGGATGTTTCCTGTAGTGGGGGAGTCTAGGACCAGAGGACACAGATAGAGTGGATGTGGAGAGGATGTTTCCTACAGTGGGGATTCTAGGACCACAGGACTCAGAGAGAGGATGTGGAGAGGATGTTTCCTATAGTGGGGGAGTCTAGGACCAGAGGACACAGGTATAGTGGATGTGGAGATGATGTTTCCTATAGTGGGGGAGTCTAGGACCAGAGGACACAGTTAGAGTGGATGTGGAGAGGATGTTTTCTGCAGTAGGGGAGTCTAGGACCAGAGGACACAGATAGAGTGGATGTGGAGAGGATGTTTTCTGTATTAGGGAAGTTTAGGACCAGAGGACACAGACAGAGTGGATGTGGAGAGGATGTTTCCTATAGTGGGGGAGTCTAGGAGCAGAGGACACAGATAGAGTGGATGTAGAGAGGATGTCTCCTACAGTGGGGCGTTCTAGGACCACAGGACTCAGATAGAGTGGATGTGGAGAGGATGTTTCCTATGGTGGGGGAGTCTAAGACCAGAGGACAGAGGGGATGTAGAGAGGATGTTTCTTATAGTGGGGGAGTCTAGGACCAGAGGACACAGATAGAGTGGATGTGGAGAAGATGTTTCCTATAGTGGGGGAGTCTAGGACCAGAGGACACAGAGAGAGTGGATGTGGAGAGGATGTGTCCTATAGTGAGGGAGTCTAGGACCAGAGGACACAGATAGAGTGGATGTGGAGAAGATGTTTCCTGTAGTAGGGGAGTCTTGGACCAGAGGACACAGATAGAGTGGATGTGGAGAGGATGTTTCCTGTAGTGGGGGAGTCTAGGACCAAAGGACACAGATAGAGTGGATGTGGAGAGGATGTTTCCTATAGTGGGGGAGTCTAGGACCAGAGGACACAGATAGAGTGGATGTGGAGAGGATGTTTCCTGTAGTGGGGGAGTCTAGGACCAAAGGACACAGATAGAGTGGATGTGGAGAGGATGTTTCCTGTAGTGGGGGAGTCTAGGACCAAAGGACACAGATAGAGTGGATGTGGAGAGGATGTTTTCTGTATTAGGGAAGTTTAGGACCAGGGGACACAGATAGAGTGGATGTGGAGAGGATGTTTTCTGTATTAGGGAAGTTTAGGACCAGAGGACACAGACAGAGTGGATGTGGAGAGGATGTTTCCTATAGTGGGGGAGTCTAGGAGCAGAGGACACAGATAGAGTGGATGTAGAGAGGATGTCTCCTACAGTGGGGCGTTCTAGGACCACAGGACTCAGATAGAGTGGATGTGGAGAGGATGTTTCCTATAGTGGGGGAGTCTAGGACCAGAGGACACAGTTAGAGTGGATGTGGAGAGGATGTTTTCTGCAGTAGGGGAGTCTAGGACCAGAGGACACAGATAGAGTGGATGTGGAGAGGATGTTTCCTATAGTGGGGGCGTCTAGGACCAGAGGACACAGATAGAGTGGATGTGGAGAGGATGTTTCCTGTAGTGGGGGAGTCTAGGACCAGAGGACACTGATAGAGTGGATGTGGAGAGGATGTTTCCTGTAGTGGGGAGTCTAGGACCAGAGGACATAGATAGAGTGGATGTGGAGAGGATGTTTCCTGTAGTGGGGGAGTCTAGGACCAGAGGACACAGATAGAGTGGATGTGGAGAGGATGTTTCCTACAGTGGGGATTCTAGGACCACAGGACTCAGAGAGAGGATGTGGAGAGGATGTTTCCTATAGTGGGGGAGTCTAGGACCAGAGGACACAGGTATAGTGGATGTGGAGATGATGTTTCCTATAGTGGGGGAGTCTAGGACCAGAGGACACAGTTAGAGTGGATGTGGAGAGGATGTTTTCTGCAGTAGGGGAGTCTAGGACCAGAGGACACAGATAGAGTGGATGTGGAGAGGATGTTTCCTATAGTGGGGGCGTCTAGGACCAGAGGACACAGATAGAGTGGATGTGGAGAGGATGTTTCCTATAGTGGGGGAGTCTAGGACCAGAGGACACAGATAGAGTGGATGTGGAGAGGATGTTTCCTACAGTGGGGATTCTAGGACCACAGGACTCAGAGAGAGGATGTGGAGAGGATGTTTCCTGTAGTGGGGGGAGTCTAGGACCAGAGGACACAGAGAGAGGATGTGGAGAGGATGCTCCACATGTCTTATTGTCATGGGGGGTGGGGGGGAGGGAGTGCGGGTGAGAGAGTGAGACTGTGGCAAATGCTCTCCTCACCTGGCATTTCTCCCCCCTCAGGTCAGCTGGACAACCGGAGCAAACTGCGCAACGTGACAGACTTCCGGTTGGCGGGTCTCGACATCAGCGACGTGACGCTGCGCCTCATTATCCGTCACATGCCCGTCCTCGCCCGTCTCGACCTCAGTCACTGCTCCCACCTCAGCGACCACTCGCTCAACCTGCTGACCGCCGTGGGGTCGTCGACCCGAAACTCCCTGTCGGAGTTACATCTGGAAGGTAAAGGGGTCAGGCCGGTGGCTGTCTCTCTCTGTCCCCTCCCTCCCCCGTCTCTCTGACCCCTCTCTCTCCCGTCTCTCTCTGTCCCCTCCCTCCCCCGTCTCTCTGTCCCCTCCCTCCCCCGTGTCTCTCTGACCCTTCTCTCCCCCGTCTCTCTGTCCCCTCCCTCCCCCCGTCTCTCTGACCCCTCCGTCTCCCCGTCTCTCTCTGTCCCCTCTCTCTCCCCGTCTCTCTGACCCCTCCGTCTCCCCGTCTCTCTCTGTCCCCTCCCTCCCCCGTCTCTCTGACCCCTCCGTCTCCCCGTCTCTCTCTGTCCCCTCCCTCCCCGTCTCTGTCCCCATCCTCTCCGTCTCTCTCTGACCCCTCCCTCCCCGTCTCTGTCCCCTCACTCCCCCCGTCTCTCTGACCCCTCCGTCTCCCCATCTCTCTCTGACCCATCCCCCCTGTCTCTCTGTCCCCTCCCTCCACGTCTCTCTCTGACCCCACCCCTCCCCATCCCTCTCTGTCCCCTCCCTCCCCCGTCTCTCTCTGACCCCTCTCTACCCCGTCTCTCTGACCCCTCCCTCCCCGTCTCTCTGTCCCCTCCCTCCCCCCTTCTCTCTGACCCCTCCGTCTCCCCGTCTCTCTCTGTCCCCTCCCTCCCCGTCTCTGTCCCCATCCTCTCCGTCTCTCTCTGACCCCTCCGTCCCCCCGTCTCTCTCTGACCCCTCCCTCCCCCGTCTCTCTGTCCCCTCCCTCCCCCGTCTCTCTCTGACCCCTCCCTCCACGTCTCTCTCTGACCCCACCCTCCCCATCTCTCTCTGTCCCCTCCGTCTCCCCATCTCTCTCTGTCCCCTCCGTCTCCCCGTCTCTCTCTGACCCCTCCATCTCCCCGTCTCTCTCTGACCCCTCCCTCCCCCGTCTCTCTGTCCCCTCCCTCCACGTCTCTCTCTGACCCCACCCTCCCCATCTCTCTCTGTCCCCTCCCTCCCCCATCTCTCTCTGTCCCCTCCGTCTCCCCGTCTCTCTCTGACCCCTCCCTCCCCGTCTCTCCCTGACCCCTCCCTCCTCAGTCTCTCTCGGACCCCTCCGTCTTCCCGTCTCTCTCTGTCCCCTCCCTCCCCCATCTCTGTCTGTCCCCTCCCTCCCCCGTCTCTCTGTCCCCTCCCTCCCCCGTCTCTCTGTCCCCTCCCTCCCCGTCTCTGCCCCCATCCTCTTCGTCTCTCTCTGACCGCTCCCTCCCCGTCTCTCTCTGTCCCCCTCCCTCCCCCGTCTCTCTGTCCCCTCCCTCCCCCGTGTCTCTCTGACCCTTCTCTCCCCCGTCTCTCTGTCCCCTCCCTCCCCCCGTCTCTCTGACCCCTCCGTCTCCCCCGTCTCTCTCTGTCCCCTCTCTCTCCCCGTCTCTCTGACCCCTCCGTCTCCCCGTCTCTCTCTGTCCCCTCCCTCCCCCCGTCTCTCTGACCCCTCCGTCTCCCCGTCTCTCTCTGTCCCCTCCCTCCCCGTCTCTGTCCCCATCCTCTCCGTCTCTCTCTGACCCCCTCCCTCCCCGTCTCTGTCTGTCCCCTCACTCCCCCCGTCTCTCTGACCCCTCCGTCTCCCCATCTCTCTCTGACCCCTCCCCCCTGTCTCTCTGTCCCCTCCCTCCACGTCTCTCTCTGACCCCACCCTCCCCATCCCTCTCTGTCCCCTCCCTCCCCCGTCTCTCTCTGACCCCTCTCTACCCCGTCTCTCTGACCCCTCCCTCCCCCGTCTCTCTGTCCCCTCCCTCCCCCCTTCTCTCTGACCCCTCCGTCTCCCCGTCTCTCTCTGTCCCCTCCCTCCCCGTCTCTGTCCCCATCCTCTCCGTCTCTCTCTGACCCCTCCCTCCCCGTCTCTGTCTGTCCCCTCACTCCCCCCGTCTCTCTGACCCCTCCGTCCCCCCGTCTCTCTCTGACCCCTCCCTCCCCCGTCTCTCTGTCCCCCTCCCTCCCCTGTCTCTCTCTGACCCCTCCCCTCCACGTCTCTCTCTGACCCCACCCTCCCCATCTCTCTCTGTCCCCTCCGTCTCCCCATCTCTCTCTGTCCCCCTCCGTCTCCCCGTCTCTCTCTGACCCCTCCATCTCCCCGTCACTCTCTGACCCCCTCCCTCCCCCGTCTCTCTGTCCCCTCCCTCCCCTGTCTCTCTCTGACCCCTCCCTCCACGTCTCTCTCTGACCCCACCCTCCCCATCTCTCTCTGTCCCCCTCCCTCCCCCATCTCTCTCTGTCCCCTCCGTCTCCCCGTCTCTCTCTGACCCCTCCCTCCCCGTCTCTCCCTGACCCCTCCCTCCTCAGTCTCTCTCGGACCCCTCCGTCTTCCCGTCTCTCTCTGTCCCCTCCCCTCCCCCATCTCTGTCTGTCCCCCTCCCTCCCCCGTCTCTCTGTCCCCTCCCCTCCCCCGCCTCTCTGTCCCCTCCCTCCCCGTCTCTGCCCCCATCCTCTTCGTCTCTCTCTGACCGCTCCCTCCCCGTCTCTCTCTGTCCCCTCCCTCCCCCGTCTCTCTCTGTCCCCTCCCTCCCCCGTCTCTCTCTGTCCCCTCCCTCCCCCGTCTCTCTCTGTCCCCCTCCCTCCCCCGTCTCTCTCTGTCCCCTCCCTCCCCCGTCTCTCTCTGACCCCTCCCTCCCCGTCTCTCTCTGACCCCTCTGTCCTCCGTCTCTCTGACCCCTCTCTCCCCGTCTCTGACCCCTCTCTCCCCGTCTCTCTGACCCCTCTCTCCCCGTCTCTCTGACCCCTCTCTCCCCGTCTCTCTCTGACCCCTCCCTCCCCCCTCTCTCTGACCCCTCTCTCCCCATCTCTCTGACCCCTCTCTCCCCGTCTCTCTGACCCCTCTCTCCCCGTCTCTCTCTGACCCCTCCCTCCCCGTCTCTCTCTGACCCCTCTGTCCTCCGTCTCTCTGACGCCTCTCTCCCCGTCTCTCTGACCCCTCTCTCCCCGTCTCTCTGACCCCTCTCTCCCCGTCTCTCTGACCCCTCTCTCCCCGTCTCTCTCTGACCCCTCTCCCCGTCTCTCTCTGACCCCTCCCTCCCCGTCTCTCTCTGACCCCTCTGTCCTCCGTCTCTCTGACCCCTCTCTCCCCGTCTCTCTGACCCCTCTCTCCCCGTCTCTCTGACCCCTCCCTCCCCGTCTCTCTGACCCCTCCTCTCTGTCCCCTCCCTCCCCCGTCTCTGTCCCCTCCCTCCCCGTCTGTCCCCATCCTCTCCGTCTCTCTCTGACCCCTCCTTCCCCGTCTCTCTCTGTCCCCTCCCTCCCCCGTCTCTCTCTGTCCCCTCCCTCCCCCGTCTCTCTCTGTCCCCTCCCTCCCCCGTCTCTCTGTCCCCCTCCCTCCCCCGTCTCTCTCTGTCCCCTCCCTCCCCGTCTCTCTCTGTCCCCTTTCTTCCCATGTTCTCTCTGTCCCCTCCCCTCCCCCGTCTCTCTCTGTCCCCTCCCTCCCCGTTCTCTCTGTCGCCTCCCCTCCCCGTTCTCTCTGTCCCCTCCCTCCCCCGTCTCTCTCTGTCCCCTCTCTCTCCCGTCTCTCTCTGTCCCCTCCCTCCCCCCGTCTCTCTGTCCCCTCCCTCCCCCGTGTCTCTCTGACCCTTCTCTCCCCCGTCTCTCTGTCCCCTCCCTCCCCCCGTCTCTCTGACCCCTCCGTCTCCCCGTCTCTCTCTGTCCCCTCTCTCTCCCCGTCTCTCTGACCCCTCCGTCTCCCCGTCTCTCTCTGTCCCCTCCCTCCCCCGTCTCTCTGACCCCTCCGTCTCCCCGTCTCTCTCTGTCCCCTCCCTCCCCGTCTCTGTCCCCATCCTCTCCGTCTCTCTCTGACCCCTTCCCTCCCCGTCTCTGTCTGTCCCCTCACTCCCCCCGTCTCTCTGACCCCTCCGTCTCCCCATCTCTCTCTGACCCCTCCCCCCTGTCTCTCTGTCCCCTCCCTCCACGTCTCTCTCTGACCCCACCCTCCCCATCCCTCTCTGTCCCCTCCCTCCCCCGTCTCTCTCTGACCCCTCTCTACCCCCGTCTCTCTGACCCCTCCCTCCCCCGTCTCTCTGTCCCCTCCCTCCCCACCCCTTCTCTCTGACCCCTCCGTCTCCCCGTCTCTCTCTGTCCCCTCCCTCCCCGTCTCTGTCCCCATCCTCTCCGTCTCTCTCTGACCCCTCCCTCCCCGTCTCTGTCTGTCCCCTCACTCCCCCCCGTCTCTCTGACCCCTCCGTCCCCCCGTCTCTCTCTGACCCCTCCCTCCCCCGTCTCTCTGTCCCGTCCCTCCCCTGTCTCTCTCTGACCCCTCCCTCCACGTCTCTCTCTGACCCCACCCTCCCATCTCTCTCTGTCCCCTCCGTCTCCCCATCTCTCTCTGTCCCCTCCGTCTCCCCCGTCTCTCTCTGACCCCTCCATCTCCCCGTCTCTCTCTTGACCCCTCCCTCCCCCGTCTCTCTGTCCCCTCCCTCCCCTGTCTCTCTCTGACCCCTCCCTCCACGTCTCTCTCTGACCCACCCTCCCCATCTCTCTCTGTCCCCTCCCTCCCCCATCTCTCTCTGTCCCCTCCCTTCCTGTCTCTCTGTTCCCTCCCTTCCCGTCTCTCTGTCCCCTCCCTCCCCCGTCTCTCCCTGACCCCTCCCTCCTCAGTCTCTCTCGGACCCCTCCGTCTTCCCGTCTCTCTCTGTCCCCTCCCTCCCCCATCTCTGTCTGTCCCCTCCCTCCCCCGTCTCTCTGTCCCCTCCCTCCCCCGTCTCTCTGTCCCCTCCCTCCCCGTCTCTGCCCCCATCCTCTTCGTCTCTCTCTGACCGCTCCCTCCCCGTCTCTCTCTGTCCCCTCCCTCCCCCGTCTCTCTCTGTCCCCTCCCTCCCCCGTCTCTCTCTGTCCCCTCCCTCCCCCGTCTCTCTCTGTCCCCTCCCTCCCCCGTCTCTCTCTGACCCCTCCCTCCCCGTCTCTCTCTGACCCCTCTGTCCTCCGTCTCTCTGACACCCTCCTCTCCCCGTCTTCTGACCCTCTCTCCCGTCTCTCTGACCCCTCTCTCCCCGTCTCTCTGACCCCTCTCTCCCCCGTCTCTCTGACCCCTCTCTCCCCGTCTCTCTGACCCCTCTCTCCCCGTCTCTCTGACCCCTCTCTCCCCGTCTCGTCTCTCTGACCCCTCTCTCCCCGTCTCTCTCTGACCCCTCCCTCCCCCGTCTCTCTGACCCCTCTCTCCCTATCTCTCTGACCCCTCTCTCCCCGTCTCTCTGACCCCTCTCTCCCCGTCTCTCTGACCCCCTCTCTCCCCGTCTCTCTCTGACCCCTCCTCCCCGTCTCTCTCTGACCCCTCTGTCCCTCGTCTCTCTGACCCCTCTCTCCCCGTCTCTCTGACCCCTCTCTCCCCGTCTCTCTGACCCCTCTCTCCCCGTCTCTCTGACCCCTCTCTCCCCGTCTCTCTGACCCCTCTCTCCCCGTCTCTCTCTGACCCCTCCCTCCCCGTCTCTCTCTGACCCCTCCCTCCCCGTCTCTCTCTGACCCCTCTGTCCTCCGTCTCTCTGACCCCTCTCTCCCCGTCTCTCTGACCCCTCTCTCCCCGTCTCTCTGACCCCTCCCTCCCCAGTCTCTCTGACCCCTCCTCTCTGTCCCCTCCCTCCCCCGTCTCTGTCTCCCTCCCTCCCCGTCTGTCCCCATCCTCTCCGTCTCTCTCTGACCCCTCCCTCCCCCGTCTCTGTCCCCCTCCCTCTCCCGTCTCTCTCTGTCCCCTCCCTCCCCGTCTCTCTCTGTCCCCTCCCTCCCCTTCTCCCTCTGTCCCCTCCCTCCCCCGTCTCTCTCTGTCCCCTCTCTCTCCCGTCTCTCTCTGTCCCCTCCCTGCCCGTCTCTCTCTGTCCCCTCCCTCCCCAGTCTCTCTCTGACCCCTCTCTCCCCCGTCTCTCTGACCCCTCTCTCCACCGTCTCTCTCTGACCCCCTCTCTCCCCCGTCTCTCTGACCCCTTCCCTCCCCCGTCTCTCTGTCCCCCTCCCTCCCCCCTTCTCTCTGACCCCTCCGTCTCCCCGTCTCTGTCTGTCCCCTCCCTCCCCGTCTCTGTCCCCATCCTCTCCGTCTCTCTCTGACCCCTCCTTCCCCGTCTCTCTCTGTCCCCTCCCTCCCCCGTCTCTCTCTGACCCCTCCCTCCCCGTCTCTCTCTGTCCCCTCCCTCCCCGTTCTCTCTGTCGCCTCCCTCCCCGTTCTCTCTGTCCCCTCCCTCCCCGTTCTCTCTGTCCCCTCCCTCCCCCGTTCTCTCTGTCCCCTCCCTCCCCGTTCTCTATGTCCCCTCCCTCCCCCGTCTCTCTCTGTCCCCTCCCTCCCCGTCTCTCTCTGTCCCCTCCCTCCCCGTCTCTCTCTGTCCCCTTTCTTCCCATGTTCTCTCTGTCCCCTCCCTCCCCCGTCTCTCTGTCCCCTCCCTCCCCCGTCTCTCTGTCCCCTCCCTCCCCCGTCTCTCTGTCCCCTCCCTCCCCCCCTTCTCTCTGACCCCTCCGTCTCCCCGTCTCTCTCTGTCCCCCCCCTCCCCGTCTCTGTCCCCATCCTCTCCGTCTCTCTCTGACCCCTCCCTCCCCGTCTCTGTCTGTCCCCTCACTCCCCCGTCTCTCTGACCCCTCCGTCTCCCCGTCTCTCTCTGTCCCCTCACTCCCCCCGTCTCTCTGACCCCTCCGTCTCCCCGTCTCTCTCTGACCCCTCCCTCCCCCGTCTCTCTGTCCCCTCCCTCCCCCGTCTCTCTGTCCCCTCCCTCCCCCGTTCTCTCTGTCCCCTCCCTCCCCCGTTCTCTCTGTCCCCTCCCTCCCCCGTTCTCTCTGTCCCCTCCCTCCCCCGTTCCTCTCTGTCCCCTCCCTCCCCCGTTCTCTCTGTCCCCTCCCTCCCCCGTTCTCTATGTCCCCTCCCTCCCCGTTCTCTCTGTCCCCTTCCTCCCCGTCTCTCTCTGTCCCCTCCCTCCCCCGTCTCTCTCTGTCCCCTCCCTCCCCTGTCCCTCTCTGTCCCCTCCCTCCCCCGTCTCTCTCTGTCCCCTCCCTCCCCCGTCTCTCTCTGTCCCCTCCCTCCCCCGTCTCTCTCTGTCCCCCTCCCTCCCCCGTCTATCTCTGTCCCCTCCCTCCCCCGTCTCTCTCTGTCCCCCTCCCTCGCCGTCTCTCTCTGTCCCCTCCCTCCCCCGTCTCTCTCTGTCCCCTCCCTCCCCCGTCTCTCTGTCCCCTCCCTCTCCGTCTCTCTGTCTCCTCCCTCCCCCGTCTCTCTGTCCCCTCCCTCCCCCGTCCCTCTGTCCCCTCCCTCCCCGTCTCTCTCTGTCCCCTCCCTCCCCCGTCTCTCTGTCCCCTCCCTCCCCGTCTCTCTGTCTCCTCCCTCCCCGTCTCTCTGTCCCCTCCCTCCCCCGTCCCTCTGTCCCCTCCCTCCCCCTTCTCTCTGTCCACTCCCTCCCCCGTCTCTCTGTCCCCTCCCTCCCCCGTCTCTCTCTGTCCCCCTCCCTCCCCCGTCTCTCTGTCCCCTCCCTCCCCCGTCTCTCTGTCCCCTCCCTCCCCCGTCTCTCTGTCCCCTGCCCTCCCCCGTCTCTCTGTCCCCTCCCTCCCCCGTCTCTCTCTGTCCCCTCCCTCCCCCGTCTCTCTGTCCCCTCCCTCCCCGTCTCTCTCTGTCCCCCTCCCTCCCCCGTCCTCTCTCTGTCCCCTCCCTCCCCCGTCTCTCTCTGTTCCCTCCCTTCCTGTCTCTCTGTTCCCTCCCTTCCCGTCTCTCTGTCCCCTCCCTCCCCCGTCTCTCTCTGTCCCCTCCCTCCCCGTCTCTCTCTGTCCCCTCCCTCCCCCGTCTCTCTCTGTCCCCTCCCTCCCCGTCTCTCTCTGTCCCCTCCCTCCCCGTCTCTCTCTGACCCCCTCCCTCCCCGTCTCTCTCTGACCCCTCCCTCCCCCGTCTCTCTGACCCCTCTCTCCCCCCGTCTCTCTGACCCCTCTCTCCCCCGTCTCTCTGACCCCTATCTCCCCCGTCCCCCCCCCCCGTCTCTCTGACCCCGTCTCTCCCCCGTCTCTCTGACCCCTCCCTCCCCCGTCTCTCTGTCCCCCTCCCTCCCCCTGTCTCTCTGTCCCCTCCCTCCCCCTGTCTCTCTCTGTCCCCTCCCTCCCCCGTCTCTCTGACCCCTCCCTCCCCCGTCTCTCTCTGTCCCCTCCCTCCCCGTCTCTCTCTGACCCCTCCTCCCCGTCTCTCTCTGACCCCTCCTCCCCGTCTCTCTCTGACCCCTCTCTCTCCCCCGTCTCTCTGACCCCTCTCTCCCCCCGTCTCTCTGACCCCTCTCTCCCCCGTCTCTCTGACCCCTCTCTCTCCCCGTCTCTCTGACCCCTCTCTCTCCCGTCTCTCTGACCCCTCTCTCCCCCGTCTCTCTGACCCCCTCTCTCCCCCCGTCTCTCTGACCCCTCCCTCCCCCGTCTC